>NC_137129.1:1088594-1390930 GCF_949319135.1 Squalius cephalus
GAACAGGGAGGAGAGGGAGAAGAAGAACAGGGAGGAGAGGAAGAACAGGGAGGAGAGGAAGAACAGGGAGAAGATGAAGAACAGGGTGAAGAGGAAGAACAGGGAGAAGAGGAAGAACAGGGAGAAGAGGAAGAACAGGGAGAAGAGGAAGAACAGGGAGGAGAAAGAACAGGGAGAAGAGGAAGAACAGGGAGAAGAGGAAGAACAGGGAGGAGAGGAAGAACAGGGAGGAGAGGAAGAACAGGGAGGAGAGGAAGAACAGGGAAGAGAGGAAGAACAGGGAGGAGAGGGAGAAGAAGAACAGGGAGAAGAGGAAGAACAGGGAGGAGAGGAAGAACAGGGAGGAGAGGGAGAAGAAGAACAGGGAGGAGAGGAAGAACAGGGAGGAGAGGAAGAACAGGGAGGAGAGGAAGAACAGGGAGAAGAGGAAGAACAGGGAGAAGAGGAAGAACAGGGAGAAGAGGAAGAACGGAGAAGAGGAAGAACAGGGAGGAGAGGAAGAACAAGGAGAAGAGGAAGAACGGGGAGGAGAGGGAGAAGAGGAAGAACGGGGAGAAGAGGAAGAAGAGGAAGAACGGGGAGGAGAGGAAGAACGGGGAGGAGAGGAAGAACGGGGAGGAGAGGAAGAACGGGGAGGAGAGGAAGAACGGGGTGGAGAGGAAGAACAGGGTGGAGAGGAAGAACAGGGTGGAGAGGAAGAACAGGGAGAAGAGGAAGAACAGGGAGGAGAGGAAGAACAGGGAGGAGAGGAAGAACAGGGTGGAGAGGAAGAACAGGGAGGAGAGGAAGAACAGGGAGGAGAGGAAGAACAGGGAGGAGAGGAAGAACAGGGAGGAGAGGGAGAAGAACAGGGAGGAGAGGGAGAAGAACAGGGAGAAGAGGAAGAACAGGGAGGAGAGGAAGAACAGGGAGGAGAGGGAGAAGAGGGAGAAGAGGAAGAACGGAGGAGAGGAAGAACAGGGAGAAGAGGAAGAACGGAGGAGAGGAAGAACAGGGTGGAGAGGAAGAACAGGGTGGAGAGGAAGAACAGGGTGGAGAGGAAGAACAGGGAGGAGAGGAAGAACAGGGAGGAGAGAAAGAACGGAGAAGAGGAAGAACAGGGAGGAGAGGAAGAACAGGGTGGAGAGGAAGAACAGGGAGAAGAGGAAGAACAGGGTGGAAAGGGAGAACAGGGAGGAGAGGAAGAACAGGGAGGAGAGGGAGAAGAAGAACAGGGAGAAGAGGAAGAACGGAGGAGATGAAGAACAGGGAGGAGAGGAAGAACAGGGAGGAGAGGGAGAAGAACAGGGAGAAGAGGAAGAACGGAGGAGAGGAAGAACAGGGTGGAGAGGAAGAACAGGGAGAAGAGGAAGAACAGGGAGGAGAGGAAGAACAGGGAGGAGAGGAAGAACAGGGAGGAGAGGAAGAACAGGGTGGAGAGGAAGAACAGGGAGAAGAGGAAGAACAGGGAGGAGAGGAAGAACAGGGTGGAGAGGAAGAACAGGGAGGAGAGGAAGAACGGAGGAGATGAAGAACAGGGAGGAGAGGAAGAACAGGGAGGAGAGGGAGAAGAGGAAGAACGGAGAAGAGGAAGAACAGGGAGGAGAGGAAGAACAGGGAGGAGAGGGAGAAGAACAGGGAGAAGAGGAAGAACGGAGGAGAGGAAGAACGGTGGAGAGGAAGAACAGGGTGGAGAGGAAGAACAGGGAGGAGAGGAAGAACAGGGAGGAGAGGAAGAACAGGGTGGAGAGGAAGAACAGGGAGGAGAGGAAGAACAGGGAGGAGAGGGAGAACAGGGTGGAGAGGAAGAACAGGGAGGAGAGGGAGAAGAAGAACAGGGAGGAGAGGAAGAACAGGGAGGAGAGGAAGAACAGGGAGAAGAGGAAGAACAGGGAGAAGAGGAAGAAGAGGAAGAACGGGGAGGAGAGGAAGAACAGGGAGGAGAGGAAGAACAGGGAGAAGAGGAAGAACAGGGAGAAGAGGAAGAACAGGGAGGAGAGGAAGAACAGGGAGGAGAGGAAGAACAGGGAGAAGAGGAAGAAGAGGAAGAACGGGGAGGAGAGGAAGAAGAGGAAGAACGGGGAGGAGAGGAAGAACGGGGAGAAGAGGAAGAAGAGGAAGAACGGGGAGGAGAGGAAGAAGAGGAAGAACGGGGAGGAGAGGAAGAACAGGGAGAAGAGGGAGAACAGGGAGAAGATGAAGAACAGGGAGAAGAGGAAGAACAGGGAGAAGAGGAAGAACAGGGAGAAGATTAAGAACAGGGAGAAGATTAAGAACAGGGAGAAGAGGAAGAACAGGGAGGAGAGGAAGAAGAGGGAGGAGAGGAAGAACAGGGAGGAGAGGAAGAACAGGGAGGAGAGGAAGAACAGGGAGGAGAGGAAGAAGAGGAAGAACGGGGAGGAGAGGAAGAAGAGGAAGAACGGGGAGGAGAGGAAGAACAGGGAGAAGAGGGAGAACAGGGAGAAGATGAAGAACAGGGAGAAGAGGAAGAACAGGGAGAAGAGGAAGAACAGGGAGAAGAGGAAGAACAGGGAGAAGATTAAGAACAGGGAGAAGATTAAGAACAGGGAGAAGAGGAAGAACAGGGAGGAGAGGAAGAACAGGGAGGAGAGGAAGAACAGGGAGGAGAGGAAGAACAGGGAGAAGAGGAAGAACAGGGTGGAGAGGAAGAACAGGGAGGAGAGGAAGAACAGGGAGGAGAGGAAGAACAGGGAGAAGAGGGAGGAGAGGAAGAAGAGGGAGGAGAGGAAGAACAGGGAGGAGAGGAAGAACAGGGAGGAGAGGAAGAACAGGGAGGAGAGGAAGAACAGGGAGAAGAGGAAGAACAGGGTGGAGAGGAAGAACAGGGAGGAGAGGAAGAACAGGGAGGAGAGGAAGAACAGGGAGAAGAGGGAGGAGAGGAAGAAGAGGGAGGAGAGGAAGAAGAGGGAGGAGAGGAAGAACAGGGAGGAGAGGAAGAACAGGGAGGAGAGGAAGAACAGGGAGGAGAGGAAGAACAGGGAGGAGAGGAAGTATAGAATAGAATAGAATAGAATAGAATAGAATAGAATAGAATAGAATAGAATAGTTCTAATAGGGACTTCATTATAACGCAGTGTGACAACATGCCCCGCCTGAACAACATGAGTTTAAACCCGGCGAGTGTTTCTGCTGTTAGATCAGCATTAATGAACGATCTCAACTGTTGATTAACAGAGATAAGATTAAAATAATATCAGATTTGTCTCATTTTAAATGAACACAAGAAATTTACTTTTGCAATGGTTAAATAAATGTTCAGTGATATCAGTGAAGATTTTGCTGCATTTTTTTCCCTCTACATGTGATATTTGAGGCAATAGCCACACTATATGGGTCAAAATTATATTTTGGATATTAAGTAAAGATCATGTTCCATGAAGATATTTAGTAAATTTCCTACCGTAAATATATAAAACGTGTTTCTGTGAGTGAACGCAGCACAATCGCCAACATAAACTCACAACTTTAAAGGGGATTTTCTCAATGTTTAGATTTCTGCTCCCTCAGATTCCAGATTTACAATAGTCGTATCTCGACCAAATATTGTCCTATCCCAACAAACCATACATCAATGTAAAGCTTATTTATTCAGCTTTCATATGCCGTATAAATCTCAATTTCATCAAATGGACCCATGTGACTGGTTTTGTGGTCCAGGGTCACATATAGTGTTGATATGGCAACTAGAGTATCATGTATAGTATGCTAAAGCATTTAAAACAAGTGTGTTGCAACACCCCGCTCACTCCTACGCTATTTTTGGCTTTTAGTGCGGATCCTACGCAGTTTTCCTGGAGCTCAAACAGTAGAGCGTCGGCGCTTGCAACGCCAAGGTCATGGGTTCGACTCCCAGGGAAAGCAAGAACTGATAAGAATGTAAATGTGAACTTTGAAATGCAGTGTAAGGCGCTTTGGATAAAAGCGTCTGCCAAATGCATAAAAGTAAATGTTTTCTAAAGGAGAGCCGCTGATCGTGTGTGTTCTTCGTGTGTGTACCTGCGCAGGACTCCTCCGAGCAGCGACGCGTTCAGGCACTCGGGCGGCGCCAGGCGTCTCTGGACTTCTCCCACCGTCACCTTATACTTGGATGTGGAGCTGAGGAGCGACAGGCGTCCCGGGACCGAGCAGAAGATCTCCGACGGGTTCGACACGCCACCCAGACCCAGGCCTTCTTTACTGAGACACAGCGAGCCGTTCAGCTTCGACGGCACTGAACACACACACACACACACACACACACACAGACGGTGAAGGTGAAGCTTTCCTGGAGCTCAAACAGTAGAATGTCGGCGCTTGCAACGCCAAGGTCATGGGTTCGATTCCCAGGGAAAACAAGAACTGATAAGAATGTAAATGTGAACTTTGAAATGTTAGTAAGTCGCTTTGGATAAAAGCGTCTGCCAAATGCATTAAAGGGTTAGTTCACCCAAAAATGAAAATTATGTCATTAATGACTCACCCTCATGTCTTTCCAAGCCCGTAAGACCTCCGTTCATCTTCGGAACACAGTTTAAGATATTTTAGATTTAGTCCGAGAGCTTTCTGTCCCTCCATTGAAAATGTATGTACGGTATACTGTCCATGTCCAGAAAGCTAATAAAGACATCATCAAAGTAGTCCAAGTGACTCCAGTGACTCAATCTTATGTTTATAAAGCGACGAGAATACTTTTTGTGCATAAAAAAAATAAAAAAATAAATAACGACTTTATTCCATTATTAATTTCCTTCTCTCTGGGCCTCGAGTCTTTTCACGTAGTGTTTTGGCGCAGCGCGTCTGTGTTGCACGTCACACGCATCACACACATGACCGGCGTCGGCCAATAGTGAGCCTACGTGTGACGTGCAACACAGACACGCTACGCAGTTACACTACGTGAAAAAACTCGAGGCCCAGAGAGAAGGAAATTAATAGTGGAATAAAGTCATTATTTTTGTTTGTTTTTTGCGCACAAAAAGTATTCTCGTCGCTTTATAAACATAAGATTGAGTCACTGGAGTCACTTGGACTACTTTGATGATGTCTTTATTAGCTTTCTGGACATGGACAGTATACCGTACATACATTTTCAATGGAGGGACAGAAAGCTCTCGGACTAAATCTAAAATATCTTAAACTGTGTTCCGAAGATGAACGGAGGGCTTACGGGCTTGGAAAGACATGAGGGTGAGTCATTAATGACATAATTTTCATTTTTGGGTGAACTAACCCTTTAATGTAGATGTAGATGTAGATGTACCAGAGCTATCGCAAATCACAGGAGACTGAACCTTATAAGTGTTTATCAAAATCTGATAATTTGTGCTTTTAGATTTGGTCCTAAGCTTCTCCTGTGTGTGTGTGTGTGTGTGTGTGTGTGTGTGTGTGTGTGTGTGTGTGTGTGTGTGTGTGTGTGTGTGTGTGTGTGTGTGTGTGTGTGTGTGTGTGTGTGTGTGTGTGTGTGTGTGTGTGTGTGTGTGTGTGTGTGTGTGTGTGTGTGTGTGTGTGTGTGTGTGTGTGTGTGTGTGTGTGTGTGTGTGTGTGTGAGAGAGATCTCAGAATAAACCCCTGATCCTGATCACCCTGTCGGGTTTATTCTGAGATAACAACCGGCTGGATCTACATTATCCCTTACATAATGCACTGTGAACTAACATGAACAAACAATGAACAGCTGTTAATTCATGTTAGTTAATACATTAAGTAAGGGATAATGTAGAGCGAGGCGGTTGTTATCTCAGAATAAACCCGACAGGGTGATCGGGACCCCGAGGCGAAGCGGAGCTTGAATCCTGAAGGGGTTGTGTTCGCTATAACAGCCGCCTCGCTCTACATTATCCCGCTTATTACATGGCTACCCACCAAATAAATCAATAATTTGACACAAAATATTGATTTAAAAACGACTATATTGCTTCCGCTAAAGAAAATCGTCCTTTCCGTCTCTACGGTTAGAATCCTGCGTCCATAGCAACGCTCTGTTTTGCATGGCAACGGTGTGTTATCCTTAGCAGTGGCTGTTATCAAGAAATAACACACCGCATTCTACATTAGAATTCAACCAAGCCATGTAATAATGTTAACTAATGAACCTTACTGTAAAGTGTTCCCGAAAAACTAATAATGATCTGCACTTAAAATCTTGTTAACATTAGTTAATGCACTGTGAACTAACATGAACATTTACATTTAATCATTTAGCAGACGCTTTTATCCAACACTGTCAGGGGAACAGTAGGAGTGCATTTCTGTCCCCCAAGGTACAATCTACACTAACGTACCCCATAGGGCTTATTATTGGACCTCAAGGTACATATATGTACCTTTTTGAGGGTCAAAAAGCATTAAAAGGAGCATATATGTACCATTTCTTTTAAAAGTTAAGGTACAATATTGTACCCTTGAGGGTACACCCCCAGTGACAAGCCACTGTACCCCTAAAGGTGCAATTATGTACTTTATTTTCTGAGAGTGAAAGCGACTTACAAATGAGAACAATAGAAGCAGTGAAACTAACAATAGGACATCAATATGTAAGTGCTGTGACTCTTCCCAGTTTAATCTAAAACAGTACATGTAAAACATTTTTTTTATATAGATATAGAAGAGAAAGTGTTCGTACAAACAATGAACAGCCGTATTTTTATTAACTAACGTTAACAAAGATGAACAAATACAGTAACAAATCTATTGCTCATGGTTAGTTCGTGTTAGTTAATACATTAATGTTAACTGTGAACCTTATTGTAAAGTGTTGCTGAAACGGGTTATGTGTGCCAGAGCGATCGCGAATCACAGGAGGGCGAATCTTATTTTTAAGTGTTTATCAAAATGTGATAATTTGTGCTTTTAGATTCGGTCCTGTAACCTTTTCAAGACGCTCTCCCACAGGTTGGCATCTGTTGTCTCGGTGTTTAATTTCTGTTTCTCACTCTTATTTTCGAGCGGGTGTTGCATCTCCATTGGGGGAACGCTTTATTCCATCTGTTGTGCACACAGTTGTTGTGCTTGTAATTAAAGTTTTCTGGCTCTTCAAAAAAATCTGACTTTAAAATGAACCCAACAATCACAGTGACAAAAAGTAACACGGTTTAATCAAATGGCAGAAATAAAACCAGGCTGTTATGAGTGTGCTATCCCATTTTCCCCACATTAAAACAAGGCTTTAGTCTGAATGAGGCATAAACCTGCATTCAAACTCTAATAATGATTAGCGTTCATGGAAGAACAGACCGTTGGGTTTTAATATGAGCTCAAGAATCTTTGTTACGTCGTTCCTAAAAACCTTCATTTGTTTTCATAAGATTAGCCTTTGGTGTGTTTCTACGCCTCATCTGTGTGGGCTGGATCTCAATAGGACTAGAGAAATGCAGCTTACGCATGTATTAGGAAAATCCGCTGGTGTGTGAATGATTCAGGAAGCGGAGGAGGGAAAATCCCGGATTTTTAACCCAACCGTTGCGTTTTTCCATATTTGACCCAAATTTGGGTTAAAACGACCCAGCATTTTTTAGAGTGTGGCTATTAATTTGAGGAGATCTTATTAAAGCTGAAATCTATTAATCTTGATATTAAAATGTAGCGTCCCATTCGTTGACAACCATATAAACATTCACAGTGCGAGTGGATATTCAGCTTGTGGACGATTCTGATACGCTATTTTCTCTGTGTATAAAACATCATATATGTAGTAGACTAAATACTTAAAGTCCGCCTTTTGGTGAAAATCCAGCTTTTAATGTTGTTTATGTGTCTATGTGGTGTTTTTAATCTGCTTTAAGACAAAGCATGTGTAAGTTCATAAGTCGACAGCATTGCTGAGTATTTCCTCCTTAAAACTGCAGTGAACCAAAGACAGTCTCAAAAACACGCTTTGAAATCGCTGGTGTTTCTGACGTCACAAACTACCTTGTAACCAATCAGATCAACGTGTGATCGTCAACCAGTGGATCTCTGAGCTGAGTGAGGGAGTGGAGGCGGGGCTCATTTGCATATTCATAGAACCGCGCATACTAAATGAGGCAAGGGTGTCGAGTTACAGTCAAGCTATTTCAAGGCACAAAGAAAAATTTTTTAAGGAAAATATTTTTTAAATATGTAATTTTGGTGATCAAAGATGAGTTTTAAGGAATAAAATGATTGACTACAGGAGGACTTTAACGACAAGACAAGGTGATGTTGCTGTTGTGGACAGAAAAAACGAATAAAAATACCAACAGTTGCAATCGTTCTCCCCTCCGCCATGTTCAAAGTTTACGGCACGCCCAACTCGGGTATCAAAATTATCTCAGTGTTTCCCAGTAATAAACACGACTCGAGAGGACATATATCGCTGAATATACGCCAAATTACCATAAATAAAACTCTGTATGCTTTCGAATCGGTACTTCGGTGTCATACACCGATCTGTCTGCTGCTTCAATCCAACACACCTTAAAGGGATAGTTCACCAAAAATTTTTAAATTATCCCATAATTTCCTCACCCTCAAGACTTCCTAGGTGTATTTGACTTTATTCTTTCAGCCAAACACAATCAGAGTTATATAAAAAAAAAGGCTTTTGTCCTGAAAACTCGTTAAAGCTCGTTACAGTAATTACGACGTGTGAATGCACCATATGTCCTATTTCCGACTAGGAAACTCATTTTTACTATAATTCTGATAGCATGTATAAGCGGATAAAATAAAACAATATAGAGTATAGGCTACTCTGATATTTAATTTGAAGTCGCAGGATTGAAGTTAAAAAACAAACAGCATAAGATGTAGGGGGAATTTGTTAAAAGACATCAATATTATGTCTTTTTTACATATAAGTAGCATAAATGTATACGTTTCAACAGCGTTTGCAAGCATATCGGTAACAAAAACTTTCACATAAATCGCGCTCGTCTTTATGCAACTGTATGTTTTACGTTTCCCTCTGTAGTCGACAATTTTATCCCTTAAAACTCATCTTTGATCACCAAAATGACATATTTAAAAGTTTTTCCTTTAAAAAAAATTATTTATGCCTTAAAATATCTTTAATAACTGGACAGTAACTCGACACCCTTGCCTCATTTAGTATATGCGGTTCTATGAATATGCAAATGAGCCCCGCCTCCACTCACTCGCTCAGCTCAGAGATCCACTGGTTGACGATCACACGTTGATCTGATTGGTTACAAGGTTTGTGACGTCAGAAACACCAGCGATTTCAAAGCGTGTTTTTGAGACTGTCTTTGGTTCACTGCAGTTTTAAGGAGGAAATACTCAGCAATGCTGTCGACTTATGAACTTACACATGGTTTGTCTTAAAGCATATTAAAAACACCACATAGACACATAAACAACATTAAAAGCTGGATTTTCACCACAGGGAGACTTAAAGAAGTGCAGAAAATGAGTACACTATTTTGTTTAAAACTGTTGGAAAACTAATAATGACTGCTGTGAAAGTCAGTGTATAATTCACACACTACACTCTAAAAATGCTGGGTTGTTTTAACCCATGTTGGAGGTTTTTTTTAATTAAATTTTAAACCCAGCGGTTGGGTCGGTCCACATTTGACCCAACATGCCTTGAAACAAGTGTATTCAAAGGTAATGATTATCTTCCAAAAATTCTAATTGAATGCAATACGTTTGTTTATATTTGCTACGCGACACACTCGCAGTGTGTTTGCTTCTCTCCTCCCGCTTTCGGTGGATTGGCACAAACACACACGCTACTGTATATTATCTCTGTCGTACAGTAGAATTAACGCGCGCGTCTGTGTGGGCGGCGTGCGCGTGTCCGCTCCGAGCGCGCGGCCGAGCATCTGAAGCGTCTCATGCTGATCCCTTTATTCCTGCAGGATTTGGCTTCTTCTCCACAGAAATCTCGCTTCACCCGTTGATCCGTTCAGCCGCTCGGTAAACACGCGAGATTTCATAGAACGCTAAATAAAATCTAGAATTATGCAAATGAAACATGCCAGAGTGTTTTCAGAAGCTGTTCTTATTAACTATCCAGCCTGGTGAGTGTAGAGGCACAGTGATGCTCTGAATTCTTCATAACTTTATTATCTGCTCTCTTCTCTAATCCCCCCCCCCCCCTCCTCTCTCTCTCTCTCTCTCTCTCTCTCTCTCGTATGACCATGAACAGTTCATTAACAGCAGCGCTTCAGGGCGGAGGAGCAGAGACAGCATTCAGGACTTCAAATGAAATTGCAGAGCTGAATTAGTGTGTGTGTGTGTGTGTGTGTCTCTCGTGTGTCTCTGTGTGTGTGTGTGTGTGTGTGTGTGTGTGTGTGTGTGTGTCTCTCTCTCTCTCTCTCTCTCTCTCTCTCTCTCTGTGAGTGTGTGTGTGTGTGTGTGTGTGTGTGTGTGTGTGTGTGTGTGTGTGCGTGTGGTCAGCTCCTCTCCAACAGTATATGTTCATCAGATCAGACTCTCACCTTTCTTGATGACTGAATGGTCCAGGATCCCCAGCGCCGACGCTTCTTCTAAACCCTGTCACACACACACACACACACACACACACACACACACACACACACACACACACACACACACACACACACAGACACAGACACAGAACAGCACTGTTGAGTTCACTTCATTTACAAACTAATCGAGGTTAAACAACAACTGCCCTTTTATTTTTAGATGAGGGACATGAGTGATTAATATGCCTTGTAAAATATTGACTATGAACATATTTATCAGTATAATTAGGGTGCTTAGATCACCTGTTGTGCATAAAATGCGAAAGTTATTCTAAAAATGAAACTGCTACGAATTTACTAGGCTACAATATTTTCCTTATTTCAACTAAATATTTGTGGAACGAGTAAATATGTAAAGTGGAAGAAATGCTTTTATAGTCCTCGTGATGTCACGTAACAGCAAAGAGAAATAAAAAAAAAGAAACGTAGATTTTAGGTCACATTAACTATTGTCCCGTAATTTGAAAGCGAATAAAATAAAACAATATAGAGTATAGGCTACTCTGTTTTTTAACTTCAATCCTGCGACTTCAAATTAAATATCAAACAACGACAAAAAACCTTTACGCTTATTTGTCACTTTATGGCGAATTAAACGTTCGTTCTCGTGTAAGTCAGTTCTCGGAAACGCTTCTTCATCAAAGAGAGTCCAGTTGTTTGTTGAGTAATTGACCGAGGAAACCGATTGGACGCGCTGCAAGTTTCCAATGACAGACAGAAGAACTCATTCTGCACCTGCAAACCACTGAAAGAGTGAAAGACTGAAAGAGTGAAAGAACAAGCAGCGCGAGCCGAAAACCAAACCGGTTCCAATCCGAATTTTCTGTTCAATCCGAATCTTCTGTTCAATCCGAATCTTCTGTTCAATCCGAATCTTCTGTTCAATCCGAATCGTACATTTCACGGCTGATTCTTCAATTAGTGCCGCTGACGATTGCTATCTTATAAAGGGGACCTTTTTTATTATTAAAAACTTCACTTTTAAAACACAAATTATGATTTAAACCTTATTTATTGTATCTCGCATTCTAATATCTAGTTTTAAGAAAATGTCGCGTTTTTAATTTCTGGAGGAAGTAAAATTAATTGTAAGACTTTTGCATCAAGCTTTTAATTGGGAATCATTTTATTTTCCACATGCAACGTTAATTGACTGCTAACTTTCATTACCATCACACATCGTTCCATTAAACATCTCAAATCAAACGCACTTTTGCAGCACATATTACATTTTAAAGCTTTATTTTTTAAAGATTTCAAGAAGTGACTCAAATTGAAGAATCAACCACTTGATTTTTTCCTTTATTTCAGAAGCTGTGATTGTAGTCTTTTTTTAATAACGTTTTTAAATTTTATGTGTAAAGATATTTATCCGTTTCAGACAATAAATAGAGGAGTTGTTAACAATGATGTATTAAAGGTATAAAATGCATTTTCACGCAAATGCACGGCAGAAAAAAATCATTTAAAGCACTTATGCATCAAATAAGATTATAAAAGAAATCGTTATTTAGAAAATATTTATATTTCCGTTTCATACGCTATAAACATTTGCTAACACTTTATTTTACAGTGTCCCTGATTCATATTTTACACGTAGTTACTATAGTAATAACAGTCAATTATGCACATGCAAACCCCCCTAATTATAAACATGTATTTAATTACTATGACTCAGTTCTTAAATATATAATTACACTGTAACAAGGATACCTTGAAATAAAGGGTTACACTTTATTTTAAAGTGTCATTGTTACAGTGTAATTATATATTTAAGTACTGAGTAATATTAAGAAGCTACATGTAGGCTACTTACTATAGGGTTAGGGTAGGATTAGGGTTTGGTTGAGGGTTAGTTGCATGTAATTATGCATGATTTACTGTTATAAGTATTTGTAACATATGTAACGAGGACACTGTCAAATAAAGTGTTACAAAATAAAGTGTAACCAAAAATGTCAAACACGCCAAAGACTCTCATTTAAATAACCAATAAACAGACAAATTCTGTAGAATTACGCCTGAATTGCGTTGTTTACATTTTATGAAACATGCAAAAATCCCCAAAAAAATTTCCTTGCAATTCTCATAAATGTCTGTAAAAAAAACCAAACAAAAAACAAACAAACAGATGAACTCACCTGCATGTCCTCCAGCCCGTGATGAGCCATCGCATGCATCCCCAGAGGAGCTTCCCCCAGCGCCGCGGCTCCTTCGCCCAGGCCGTGATGCAGGAGCCGCGGGACGCCCGGATACTCGCGACGCGGGTCTAAACTCAACGCGCGGTGAGACTGAGACAGGAGCCCCGCGTCCTCGGAGCGCGAGCGCTGGGAGTGCCAGGCCTGCTGGTGCTGGTGGTGCTGGTGGAGCGAGTTGATGGACGGGTAGGGCTCCGGTAAATGCGGGTATCCCGTGTCCTGGCCCTGGGAATAGGACAGCGAGGACTGGGGATAAGGAGGAGGGAAGTAGGGCGGCTGGAAGTCCGAGGCCGGGGTGTGGCAGAGCGGGGGAGCCGAGGAGTAGGACGCCTGGTTCAGCGAGGAGAGCTGGGAGAGCCGTGCGCTCGGAGAGGAGCTCGACAGCCCGTCCGATCGGTCCTGTGCGTGGGGGAAAATACATGAGTTTCATGCAAATACACCATAATGATGACCGTTCTGAGGTGCATCATAATAGAATAGCTTAATAAACATCTAAAGGATGATTGCAAAGTGTGCAAAATTCATAATCGCCATAAGTGATGTTGATCTCAAGTGCAATGAACAATTTAGTCTAATTTAAGATAGCAATTATTTTTAAGTTTCCAATATAAGTGTTAATATTGCTAATAAAATAGCTTAATAAACATCTAAAGGAACGACTGCAAAGTGCATTCATCATGCCATAACATGCTCCTCATTTCAGTAAGCAACGAAAAATATGGCCAATTTAAGACAGCAATTATTTTTAAGTTTTGAATATATAATACAGTATACACTGTAAAAAATAAATTAAAAATCATGATTTGTTACCACAACATTTTTGCTTTTGTCAAGTCAACTTGGATAAATCATGTGGATCGGATAACAGGCTAATACTTTGAGTTGTTGATTAAACCAATCTCCTTCATTGTATTAACACTTTTTAATTATTATTTCAATGAACTTAAGATTTTAAGGCAAAAGGTTAATTACTTTAAGTTAAACAACAAAAATGTTTCACAGTGTAGGACTGTTTTGTTATTAGCACAATCTATTACATTTACATGTCAAGTGTTCCTGATTGTATATTAATTTGATTAGTTTAAATGATATATTCAAGGTATTAAATGAGTCGTCGTTAATTATACTAGCCTATTATTAATTATAACCATAACGTAATGAAATGTTTTGATGCGGCTCCAGAAATAAGAGTGTTTTCCTAGCAGGTCTGAATGATACTCCCTGTTTTAAACAGTTAATAGATCCAATTAATTCAGGATTACACGCGTATAAAAACACGAAGGGCTAATCTAATTTCCTTTTGGTGCTTCTATAATTTTCCCTTTTCTTTTGCAGTTTCTCGGATATTTTTAGTAAAAAACAAACAAAAAACGATTGCAATGTAATTTTACAGAGAATCGTTTTATTTGTATTCACATTTATTAGTTTTATTTGTTTCATTGTATGTGCATGCATTTATTTGATTAGTTTTACTTTTATTTCGGAGCGGGGGAATATTCACGTGCCAGTTTCTCCAGCTCAGAATGAAACGCATCGCTCGCGAGAATAAACCAAACCGAAGTTTCTGAGTTTAATGATTCTCTCTGTTGAAGCTTCATTCCCAAGTCACTGTAAGACAAAGACCAGCCTGTTATCTGCGTTTAGACCGATGGCAGCATGTGACATATTTCCAATGAAACACTCACTTTATCACACACACACACACACACACACACACACTCTCTCAATAACACAGATCGCGCTCGCGCTTCTATGCACGCTCATCTCAGCTGATCTCACATGACAATCTTCTCAGTGATGATCCCTCAGATCCGAGGATCTTCTCTCGAGTTGAACTCACCATGCTCGAGTAGGTGTGGACCAACATCTGCACACACACACAACTGCTCCAAAGCGCCTGTGATTCGCGTTAATAGAGTCACTAAAGGCCCGGGATCACAGATCCATCAACTCTCCTGAAGCTGTATATCAGACTGTCCCTGTTCATCACACACACCAGCTCTTATAGCACTGAGGGGAGGGGGAGGGGGGACACCTTAAAGGGACATTAATTAATTACTCGAAATTAATTCAGTCTGATTGGAAAAATCAATTTTCACTGGTTTGTTGCGGGTTAATGGTTCGCCAAAACTTTATTGATAATTGTTTTACATTTTCTAAATTTTATTTAGTTATTTTTTTTATTTTTATAAATGTGATATGGTACTTTTTTTATCACGTGACTATCTAAAGCAATAGGTCTATAGCAAAACTTCAGGTAAATTTTTTTTTCCAGTGCCATTGTTACATATGTTACATGTAGGCTACTTACCATAGTAATAACAGTAAATCATGCATAATTACATGCAACCAACCCTCATCCAAATCCTAATCCTACCCTAACCCTATAGTAAGTACAAGTTGTTAATTAGTATTACTTAGTACTTAAATGTATAATTACACTGTAACAATGACACCTCAAAATAAAGTGTAACCAAACTTCGTTTTCACAGTAAAAAAAATCAAAATTCGGTTTCTGTAGCCAGACCTATAGCTGAGAGGATGATAACAGTACCTGTAAGCAGTAAGGCTCTGTCTTGGTCCGGGATTTCCACAACATGATTCTGGAGAAAGAAAGTTCGTCCTTTGTTGATTTGAAGACGAGAGAGAGAAGAGACTCTGAGTCCTGCGAGAGATGAGTGAGAGACACCGCAGAGACACGCGAGTTTTACTGACAAAACACACTCTAGAGTTATGAGAGAGAGAGAGAGAGAGAGAGAGGGAGAGAGGAGGAGGAGGAGGAGGGGGGGAGTGTGAGAGAGAGAGAGAAGGAGAGAGAGAGAGGGTGAGGGGAGGGGGGAAAGAGAGAGACAGAGAGAGAGTGAAGGGGGGATAAAAAAGAGAGAGAGAGGGGGGGGGGGGGGGGGGGGAAGAGAGAGACAGAGAGAGAGTGAAGGGGGGATAAAAAAGAGAGAGAGAGGAGGGGAGTGTGTGTGTGTGTGTGAGAGAGAGAGAGGCTGATGGGAGGAGGATAAACTTGTGTGTGTGAGACTAAAGTGATGCTGATTTTGTCTGGCGAGGAGTGTTTAAGAGCAGAAAATGGCTGTATTTTTCATTTCTACTATTTTTGGATGATGGCTGAACAAATGATACACTCAAAAAAAGAAAAGAAAAAAAAGATTTGTGTATTTCAATTAATATTGAATTCCATCAAATGGAATACTAAAAATTGCATTTAAATTAGTTAAAACATACAACAACAACAAAAAAACAGCAACTAGGGGTTAATCAATTTTTTTTGCAATCTTAGTGGAAATGGGCCATTTAGTTTTTGTGATTCGTATTCATAAAAAAAAAGAGAAAATGTTTAAATCCAAGTTTAAGATTTATAGTAAATGTTTAATTAAGCGGTTTTTTTTACTCATTTAAAATTCTTAATTCATAATATGCATGATTATTCAATTTAAAATATTTAAGTGTATGATCAATAAGTCATGACAACACCTTTTCCATTACTTTAACTCATCAAATTTAACCAGCTTCAACTTAATTTTTTTAAGTTATACAAGATTCAACTATTAGGATTTTTTTTTTTAAATGAGTTGAACGTGTTTGTTATTAATTTTACACTTGTTTTGTTTATTTAACTGTTTAATTAATGAACAAGTGAACACAATAAAAACACACTCAAGCAAAAGTCGCAGGATTTAATAATACTCTATAATTCTCGGCCCGTATCCCTAAAGAATTTTTGTGCAAAAAGTGGCTCCTAGCGGCCAAATTCTAAGAAAATTCTCAGAGTCATGACGTTTTCTTAGAATTTCCCCTAAAAGTGACACGAAAATCCCAGTTAATATAAAAGCTATTCCTCAAGATTCCTAGCGCTTAAAAGGGCTCCTAAGGCGAGATCTGCTAAGAGCAGGGAAGAGGACTTTTAGTGGCTCAGGAGTTCCCCTAAGCAGCTGCACAAAATGGCCAACAGAGGAGGCAGGAGAGATGTCCTGCAAACACTGGATGACAGGGAATTATTGAGACGCTACAGATTGGATCGTGCAGGAATCATGTTTGTTATTTTATTTTTTAACAAGCCTTCATAAATAGACTAGTCAGCAATCACAGACATTGATAAAAGCTGAGCCGTGTTACCCTCGTTAAGACCACACTGAGTTGTAACGTTGCCCCTTGAGATAGGCCATCTTGTTTTCAATGGGGTCCATATGGGAGTGAAAGTACAAAATATGCCAGCTAGGATATTAATATGACCAAATAAGACACGAATCATTATTTGAACAGGGTGTAATGAGCTTAAGTTTTCACATATTTTAGATTCTAATGTTAGGCTATAACCCCTACAGCTTACTATTCATTTTCCAGATATTTTCTTGAATGTGAAATATTATTTACAATTACAGTCTGCATAAGATTAGAGTGTATAATTATGTTTATTGATTTGAGGGTGCATCCTTTGCTCATTATCACCAAAAGTTCATTTTCATCAAACTTGTAGGATCAACCAATCACGGCTTTTGAAATGATGACTCATACCTAGCAACGGGGTCAACCACACCTCCTCACTAAGATAGGATTTTCCATCCATTCCTTGCTCAGAGTTCACTGAAAATGTTCTGGAATCACTTCTAAGCTAAAACTCCTGGCAAGGAATTTTTAGGTTAAGTTAGGAGCTCTCTGAGAGGATTCTCAGAATCTTTAAGGATACGGGCCCAGATCTCTATTGATCTTCTCAATTTCTCATTATTATTATTTTTTGTCCATTACCTTCAATCAGCATTATGTGGTTATGAAGAGCCAAAACAGTGTCATGTGACCAGAACTTTGCTGAAATGGCATGACATTGACGTGTAATTGATTTTCAAGCAGTAACAAACCAAAACATTGTTCTAAATCAATTATTAATGTCAATTGTTTAACAAAAAATACTGTTAATTAGTGAAATATTATTCTAGTGTAAATCCTCTGTTTTCTATGTGAATATATAGTGAAATGTAATTTATTCCTGTGATCAAAGCTGAATGTTCAGCATCATTACTCCAGTCTTCAGTGTCACATGATCCTCCACAAATCACTCTAATCACATTTATGATTATTATCAATGTTGTTCATTTTTATGTGGAAACTTTGATACTTTTATTTTTCAGGATTCTTTCACACAACAGGACCAAAAAAACTGCAAAAATACATTTTTTTTAAATTATAAACGTAATAGTGATTTTACCCTAAAATGTTCGGATTAATAATAAGTCCATGTTGTGCAAATTTGATGATGGCAGTTTGTGTCTGTCTGTGAGCGACTCTAGCCTGCTGTGAGGACGCCACCTACTGGACACACAGGTCACTCACACATGACAGTCACTTCCAGGGACATTTCTATCAGGATTTGCTCCTGATGAATCCGGGCCAAGCGCCGTACTCCACAAGCTGAGCTTCTGGATCAAAATAATGCATAAAATAACACTTCAAAAGCAAAAATATTTTTATTCAATATACTGGACATCCTTCGAGTGTGTGCATCACAAATCCTTTGGCATTTTTAAAATGACAAAGGCAAATATGTCAGTACAGTAAGTGCTTATTATATAGTCTTATTGGACTCCAGCAGAGTTCTGCTGAGCCGAGGCATTCCCTGAGGAGATGCTGTGTTCCTGAGCAGCTCCCGGATCTCCTCGAGACACGCCGGACTCTGCCGGGCCACGACGCACAGAACCTCCTCCAGAACCTCATGAGAAGCTCGGTCCGAGAGACGCCCGCTGGGTCCCAGCCGAGCGAAGAGGTTCTGGAGCCACCGCTCGTCCCGGATCAGGCCGGGTATCCAGGACTGGACCCGGACACAAGCGGCCAGAGCCTGCAGACTGAGCCTCCACAGCTCTCCGGTCTCTTCCCAGCACTCCTCCCACAGGACACTGATCCGGGCCGCTTCCCGGGCCGGTCCCGACTGCACCGCGCTCAGCAGGAAACACAGAGCCGAGGAGAAGAAGCGCCGCTGGCCCGGTTCAGGCTCTGCAGGGATTCAAGGAAACCATTAATAACAGGTTTGGGATATTTGTGCATTTTCCATATTTTTATATTTCTAATACCTTTGCTGTACTCTATTTATATAAATATATAACTTAAAGCTACTTTTTATAAACTCTAATACTTGTTAAAATGTAGTCTTGTAGGATTTAAAATTTACATTAAATTAAATAAATAAAATAATAATAATAATTTAAATAAACATTTATCGGTTATCAATCATAACACAACTTAACAAGCAACAATAAACAGGTTTTGGATATTTGTGCATTTTCCATATTTTTATATTTCTAATACCTTTGCTGTAGTCTAACGCTCACTTAAAGTTACTTTTTATAAACACTAATAATTTAATAACACTGTTAAAATGTAATATTGTACTATTTAAAATACAAAAAATTATTACAAATTAAAATAGAAATACATTTCTAAATAAAATAAAATAAATAATTTTAAATTACTAAATATTTATCGGTTATCAGTCACAACCCAAATTTTCTTTTTACATTTTATTATCATTTTATATTATTATTATTTTATATTTTATTTATATCTGAATATTGTACCAGTATTTGATATATTTATATTTTACATTTAATATTTTAATGCATTCCTAAACACATTTTAAAGATGTATTTAAGGTCAAAACTAAATTCCTTTAATTACTTACTACTAGTTTCTGCTCTTATTGTAAATGTTTCATTGGTGGACATTATTCATAAAAAACAGAAAGAGTTATATTCATATTCATAACATTCCTTCATAATGCATTAACTTGCTCTGCCTCTAAAGAAATTGTTAATATTTTGAATTAGATTTTATTTTTAAATGTTCTGTTTTCATTTTAATGTTAGTTATAGTAATTTTATGTGTTTTTTTTTTTTTTTTTTAGAGTTTTTAAGATTTAGTTTTAATTTATTTTAGCACTTAAACTAAACAAAAATAAATAATGTTGGCTGAAAATAAAATAAGTGTCCTTTTGTAAGTCATGACAATGTCTTTTTAAGGCTTTAACTTTAGCTAAATATGATAAACCTGCCAAGCAAACGTACCTTTTTACTTAAAACCTCTATATGAAACTCATAATTGTTCAAATAAATTGTTACATCCCCCAGTACCTGTGGACGCGGACTTCAGTCGGCCAATCATGAGGCCCAGAGTGCAACAGTTTGCTGTGAAGACCAGGAGGCGTGGCTTATGAAGAAGAACAGGAAGTGCTTCGCTCAGCAGTTTCTCCAGAGCCACGAAACAAGGATCATTCCTGAGAGAGAGAGAGAGAGAGAGAGCGAGAGAGAGCGAGAGTGTGTATATATATATATGTTAAAACACTGTGGTATCAAATGTTCACACATGTTCTAATTTGTTACACTGTTCATTTAAATTTATGTTATAATATTTAAAGGTGCAGTGTGTAATTTTAGCGGCATCTAGTGGTGAGGTTGTGAATTGCACCCAACAGAAGTTACGGTGGCCGACAGGAAGTGATGTCGTCGTCTGTAGCCAGTTAAGCAATGAGGTTTCATTACAAAGATAAATTAAGAAATCAGGTTTACATAATTATTCAGTAAAACGATGTTATTGCGAATATTATTGTCACTTGTTCATCATTGTGTCAGTGTTTTATTCGCTGACTTTAGCTCGCTTCTTATCACGAAGAACAACAGTGAGGAAATGCGTTTGTCCGCTCAGGGCCACCGTAGAAACATGTGGATGTAAGCGGACCCGCGGTGTGTGTAGAGAGAATTGTTCATTCTAAGCTAATAAACACATAACGCTTCATTACGTAAGGTCTTTATACACCACTGAAAACACAGTTATGATTATGATGATCCTCCTGAATATTACACACTGCACCTTTAAGTGAGCGAGTTCTGCTCGGTGTTTACCTGACTCGCTCTGGCTCTGTGATGGCGAAGTTGAGTAAAGCTGAACACGCGGTTTCGAGACTCGGGTCTCGGGTCACCGTCTTCCCGCTCTGACCTTTCAACGACCCCCAACCTTGCCTCAGAAAACCCAGGAGCAGAGCTGGAGTCTCCAGAGAGAGAAGAACCCGCCGAGGCTCGTCTTCAGCCGAGAGGTGACACAGCGCTGGCAGGAGATATCTAGGAAAGAGCATTTAGTCTTGATGTTGTTTTCAGGCTCTACTAGAACAGGTTTTCCTGCTTGAATGTTGATTATTCTCCTCATATTCTCCATTGTTGCGGCTCCTCTCTTCCCAGTCTGTCAGTAACGCTCTGTTCACTTCCTGTCTCTATGAAGCCCCTCCTTCTGAAAAGCACACTGTGCTCTGATTGGTCGGCTGGAGCAGTGTGTTGTGATTGGTCGAGCGCTCTGAGTGTGTTTGGGAAATGTCCCGCCCCTTACCATAACCGCCAGTTTAACACACTACTAACTAACTCAACCAGGCCCCGCCCCTTTATTCTGCGCATGAATTATTATAATGATGAATATTGTGACGTGTTCGTTCCCGGAAGAAACTCAAGACTACAATGGAGGCGTTTCAGCAGGAACACTGACACTGATGTAGAGAAGAACTGGAGATTATTCATGATCAAACAGCAACATTACACACTATGGAAAATAGTATAATTTAAATAAAAGGCTTGTCTCTCTCTTACCTAAGAGCAGCATCTCTGCTCCAGGTCGCATCATGTGATCTGTTGCTCATGGACATCTTTGACATCCAATCAGAAAGCCCCTTTCCTTCCCCCCCTCCCTCAAAGTGACTTTTCGCATAGCCAACGAGGAAAGGCAGGAGCTCAATGACGTCATCCTTCAGACACGAGGTTTCTTCAGCAAGCCAAGCACAGAGCGAGCGGAACGTGGCGAACAGAAACGGGTCGGCGTAGGCGCTCTCGTCCACCTAAACGAGACAAATTAAGAAGAGCTTTTCATTTTATAACATGAAAACATGCTTTAAAAGTACATTTCCATTCAATTTAACTTAGAATATTCTTCAAACTAAATTCTAATAATTTTATAATTACATGAAAACATTTTAAGTACATTCCCATTCAAAATTCAAATAATTTTATAACATTAAAACATTTTATTAAAGTACATTTGCATTCAATTAAACAGAATATTCTTCAAACTAAATTCTAATAATATATATGGTAACACTTTATTTTAAGGTGACGTAGTACTTCCTTTATTGTAATAACAGTAAATTATGCATAATTACAAGAAACTAACCCTAAACCTATGTAAACCCTAAACCTATGTAACTACCATTCAAAGGTTGGGGTTTTTAATGGAAAGAAATTAATACTTTTATTTAGCAAGGATGCATTAAATTGATCAAAAGTGACAGTAAAGGCATTTATAATGTTACAAAAGATTTTCATTTTTAAATAAATTCTGTTCTTTTGAAATGTATTCATCAAAGAATCATGAAAACATATGATGAAGCAGCACAACAGTTTTTAACATTGACACTGATAATAATCATAAATGTTTGTTGATCATAAGATCCTCATATTAGAGTGATTTCTGAAGGATCATGTGACACTGAAGACTGGAGTAATGATGCTGAACATTCAGCTTTGATCACAGGAATAAATTACACTTTACTGTATATTCACATAGAGAACAGATGATTTACATTATAATATTATTTCACTGTTTTTACTGTATTTTTGATCACATAAATGCAGCCTTGCTGAGCAGAAGAGACTCTTTTAAACACATTAAAAAAATCTCCCTGACCCCAAACTTTTGAACGATGACATGCATGTTTAACCCTTGCATTCGCACCTGTTTCAGATAGTATATCTCGGCAGAGAAGGCCTCCTTCAGAACTCCTAAGACCTGCCGGCTCTGTTGAAGACTCAGGCCAGCGATGGCCGTCTGTGGTGGGGCAGGACTCGGCGGCGCCCCCTGTGGCGGGGCAGGATTCGAGGGGGCAGGACTCGGCGGCGCCCCCTGTGGCGGGGCAGGATTCGAGGGGGCAGGACTCGGCGACGCCCCCTGTGGCGGGGCAGGATTTGAGGGGGCAGGACTTGGCGGCGCCCCCTGTGGCGGGGCAGGACTCGACATCGCCCCCTGTGGCGGGGCAGAATTTGAGGGGGCAGGACTCGAAGGCGCCCCCTGTGGCGGGGCAGGACTCAACGGCGCCCCCTGGCTGCAGGCCTGCTCCATCGCCGCCTCCATGATGCGATAGCACGCGGTGAGCGTGTGCTGGAGCTGCGGGTCGATCTCAGTTCCCGGCGGATCTTCTAAACCCATCCTCACCTCCACACACGCCCGGTTCACCAGCAAACAACAGAACTTAGGCGGCCCCGTTGACTCCCATCCGAACAGATCCAGAAGGCAGGCGGATGCCACTAAAACCGGGCCTAAATCCTCCTTACTGATTTTTCCCTGAACCAAAGGCCGGAGCGAACCCCATAGACGACCCACAATCTCCTTAAGCACCTGGTTTTCCGACTCGATCCCGGGAGGAGGGAGAAACAGTGGGATATTTGAGCACATCGTTAATCGGGCTTGTTTGGAAGCTTGGGAGAAGTTTTCCGCGACGATACCCAACAGCGAGAGCAGATCAGACGCGTGTTTATCCCAAGCCCGCAGTCTTGCGCTGGAAGATAACATGAGTCCCAATAACGGAAGCCCTTTTTCATGGCTAAGAGTTTGATTTTTGAGTACGGCTCTGGTTAGAGCCGGAATGGCTCCGCGTGTGAGAAGCTGATCGGGACCTTGCGGTAAAGCACATACAGCGCTTAATACCTGGTAGCAGTCGCAAGCTAACGCCTCATCAAGGGCGTTCTGGGAATCTGTAGCACTTTGGGATCCGGAGACGCTCTTGGATTCATTTGTTTTCTCGGTCCGGGTGGGTCCGTTCTCCACAACGCTCAGGATCAGAGGGATTGTGCTGAGAAGCTGTGGATGCGCGACCATGCTAGCGTCCGTGCTGAGAGCCGCCAGTAGAGCCGAGCCCAGAGAGATCAGGTCCTGCGGGGGTAACCCGGACCCGTCTTCACCCCGGAACGCTGTGACCAGAAGACGTGCGGGAAGATTCAGGCCTACCGCTTCGAAGATCCGATGGAGAGTCCCGGAGTCCAGCTGTCCGGCCGGACACAAGCGCGTGATCTAAACGCACAAGAGAAAACTACTTATGTTTCCATTCAAAGTTGTGCATTTAAACCCTCATCCTTCCCTCGGGTCATTCTGACCCGGAATGAATTTTTAATTCATCTGAGGGGTCCAAGATTCTAGGACTTAAATATTGAATGAAAAAAATTTTTTTTAATGGATTCGAGGAGTTTTGTGGTTGAAGTTTAAAAGAAGTAACAAATCCTTCCCTCGCGGCTCAATTTAGGAATGAATGGAATGCAAGGAATGCTTCAGTACACATAGAAAAACCTAATAATGCTCAAAATTCTAACTAAAAATGCTAAAACTTTACCACAAAACTATTTTATAATGTCTACGTGTATCTGAACACATACTGAAGAAAAACTGACTTTAGGACCCAGAGGAACGGCTCATTTACTCCATACAGAGATATAAGGCCATCTAGAGTCATGAAATATCATCTTATATTATTAGTTTTTCCACAAGAGGTCGACAAAGACACACAATGTAAGATATTTAGAGCTGAATTAAAAGGGTTATGCATGAAATGCATGAAACAATGTGAGGAATGTGCTTAAATGACTATTTATTTATTATTTATTGATCAAATCTAGTATTTTCAAGGTAAATAAAAATAATAATAACAATAAATCTCCACAAAAAAATAAATGCATTAAAAAAAAATAGAAAAAATATTATTAAAATGAAATAAAATAAGCTTTCTGGACAAAAAACAAACAAAAAAAGTATAATTTAAGGTCATTTTGACCCGCGAGGGAAAGATGTGTTACAAAGTGTGAGATAAGGATGAGGGTTAGCCTAACTTTGGAATATCGCATGAAACATTTGAAAATAAAGCAGCATTTCCATCCCATGTGTTCAAGAAGACAAAATCATGGGAAAATAAAATGGAAGTTGCTGCAATCGGGCTCTTATATTCGTGCCGGACCAAATGTTCTCTTGCGTTCGGATGCTGGTGTTTGGGAAATGTTTATGCATTACTATCTTTAAAGCATGAAAGGGAAGTTGCACTAGTCTTCCCTATAGTGCAGTATATCCGAGTGAAACGCTTCTGGAACAAGAACAAATGTGGGCGGGGCTTGATTGTGTCCGTGGGGAATTGATTGGATGGTTGTGGTTTGCTATTGGCTGATCTAATGTGAGTGACAGGTTGCCCCGCCCACATCATCACAGAAGAGAAGGCACATGAATTTAAAACAATAATGATGTGCACCGATAATGAAATGCAATGTTACATTAAATAATCGCAATTTTGATTTCATGGTGACTTTATATTAAATAGTGTGTGTGATGTCACATATATCAGCCATTGGCCACCAGAATAAAAACAGTGCCGGTCGATCACTGATGTAGATGAAGAGGATAAGCTGTTGTTTACCAGGAGCAGCGCTGCTAAAACATGGCTGTCGTTCTTGGCATGAGTGAGAGTGTGCAGACAGCGCTCCAGAACCTCGCTCTGAGACCGAGACAGGCCACAACCGGACCCTTCCAGGGCTTTGGGACCCGCGCCGGCCCGAGTCTGCGGGTCGAGATGACACCCGTTCTCTGCCATCTTCTGCTCCAACCTGTGAACAACCATTAACATCAGAAGATATGCTGTTAGCAACTACTTCAGACACTAGTCCAAGTGTATAAGCCTATGGTGCTTTAACACGTCAGGTTCAGGACTGAAAAACACCTGCATCGTATTCTCATAACAGGTGAGCAGGTCTAAGAGTTCACCTCAGGTTAAATCAGGCATTAAAAGAAAGAAAATTAAAAGAAAATTATGAAAGAAAGTTGAAATTACGACAAAAATTTGAAATGATGACATACTAAATCGAAATGATTACTAATAAAGTCATAATTATGGACATCAAAAAGTCGAAATTATGACCCTAAACCAAAGTTATTACATTAAAGTCTTTATTATTACGTTAAAAAGTAGAAATTATTCTATCCTAAATCAAAAGTATGACACAAAAAGTAGAAATTGACATACTAAATCAAAATTATGACATAAAAATTCAAAATTACGACATGAAAAGACTAAATAATGACATACAAAATCAAAATTGACTTAAAAAGTAAATTATAACATCAAAAGGTCGACATTATGACATCCTAAATCGAAATTGTGACATTAAAAAGTCGAAATTACGACATTAAAAAGTCGAAATTACGACATACTCCGTCGATATTATTACTCAACAAGTCATTATGATAAAGGTCAACATTTCGATTTTTTTAAAGATCGTAATTATGACTTAATATATCAGAATTTCACCTAAGCATGTTATAAATTCGACTTGATCTCATTATTTCGACTTTTATCTCATAATGACTTAATATTTTGAGTTTTTCATCATTTCGATTTATGACTCAATTAGCAGGTTATTAACAGGTTTAAGAGTTTACGTCAGGTTATCACGGAGCTGTAAAGGCAAATGACGGTTGTTTATGTTATTATTATTGAATTATAAAGAACTAATACGATAAGAGTCGACTGAGTGGCGAGCACACATAAAGCTAAACATATTTTAAAACCATATTCAACACATATGTATGCTTTAAATTATACTTACTTGAGTAAATCAAATCAAAAAGCCATAAATTCATACCATATGCAGTGAACGAGGCAGGATTACCGCAAACACGCGTTGAAGCTACGTGGTGGAGACGGAAAACCTCGCGAGACATAACGCGAGAGTCTGCGCTTTCAAAATAATAGTATACGGTAAAGCAAATGTGTGCACATGATTTTGCAAATAATATTCAGAATTGTGTATTGCCAACATTAGAAAGGAAAAATCTCAGTATTATTATGTTGTATTATAATACAAATATTAACATTAATAATACCACAAAAATAAAACATAGGATAAAATAAATATGAATTAATTAATTAACTAATTAAATAAACTGAAAAGAAATAGTAATACTGAGTGAACATAGTGCAGGAATATAAAGTACAAATAATAATTTAATTAATAGTACAAAAAACGAATTAATTAATTAATCAATGAAAAAACGTTTAAATATGTCATTTTGGTGAATAAAGATTAGTTTTATTTTTTACAGTCTATGGTTTTAAGGGATACAATAGACTACGGGGGACTTTAAAAGTACCTCAGGAAACAGGAAATGACGCAATAAGTGATGGCTGACGCTCATCTGTTTGAAACTGAATGAGAGCGACTGCTGAAGTCCCGCATTCATGTTTAGCATTTATTTACTGTTAATAACGCGACAAATAAACTACTTAAGCAGCAGGAGCAACGTCAATACTCAGTGAGTTTCTACACAAAGTTTGTGTTCCGAATTTGAAGCGCTGAACTCTGTGTTATGTTTATCCATTCATAAACAAGCGCCATTGTGTGTCTGGTTTCCTCAGAAAAGACGAAATTATGACATTAAACCAAAATGATTATATTAAAGTCATAATTATTACATTTAAAAGTCGAAATTATTCTATACTAAATCAAAAGTATGACACAAAAAGTAGAAATTGACGTACTAAATCAAAATTCGGACATAAAAAGTCAAAATAATGACATACAAAATCAAAATTGACTTAAGTCAATTATAAAATCAAAAGGTCGACATTATGACATTCTAAATAGAAATTATGGCATTTAAAAGTCGAAATTATGACATAACGTTACTCGATATATTACTATGATAAAATGAGTCACGATTTCAATTTGAGGTCGTAATTATCACTGAATATGTCAGAATTTCGCGCAAGTATGTTATAAATTCGATTTGATCTCATTATTTAGACTTTTATCTCATAATGATATAATATTTTGAATCTTTCAAAATTTCGATGTATGACTAAATTAGCAGGTTAACAGGTTTAAGAGTTCACGTCAGGTTTAATTACAGAGCTGTAAAGGCAAATGACGGATGTTTACGTTATTATTGTTGACTCTGAAGCCTCTCTGTGTGCAGATGTCCACTGCGGTCCCTCAGAAGGGCCCGGGGCCCGGCGTGGGTCTGCCTGGCCCTCAGCAGCAGCAGCTGAGAGAGATCTCACCTGTGTACCTGTGTCGCATCGGCCAGGAGACCGTGCAGGACATCGTCACGCGCACCATGGAGATCTTCCAGATCACGCGCGCCACTCAGGTGAGAAGAGCCGCTCACCTGAGACTCACTCATCAGACCATGAGGACATCAAGACGATCGCTGACACACAAGAGAAATAGCATGCTCTCATAACTGTGACTTTTGAAACTAATAAGAAGAGAAATTATGACATACTACATCAAATTTATGACTTAAAAAGTCAAAATTATGACAAAAAGTTAAAATATGCAATCAAAATTATATTAAGTCGTTATTATAACATTAAAAATTAAAAAAAGTTACAATTATGACAATCAAAATGGTTAAAAAAAGTCATAATTATAACGTTAAAAAGTTGAAAATGACAGAAAACTTGAATTTATGACATCGAAATTATGACTAAAATTTGAAATTATGATGTACAAAATCAAAATTAAGTCATAATTATAACAGTCAAAATTGACAAAAAGTTAGAAATTATGACAATCAAAATTGTGATATTAAAAAGTCATTTTTAAAACATTGAAAAGTAAAAAATTATGACATTCAAAATTGACATACTAAATCGAAATTGACTTAAATTCATAATTATGACAAAAAATATAATTATAATAAAAAATGAATTCACATATCAAATCAAAATGATCATATTGAAGTAAAAATTATGACAAAAAAATCGAAATTGCTAACATTTTTGAAATTGATATAATAAATCGAAATTATGATATTAAAAAGTACATATAAAAGTCAAAACACTTAATCAAAATTGATATGAAAAGTCATTATAACATTAAATAATCAATTTTATTGACAAAAAGTCAAAATTATGAGCTAAAAAGTCATCAATCGAAGTGAGATAAGTCAAAATAATGAGAGAATAGAAATTATAACATACACAAAACTACACACACACACACACACACACAAGCTCTTGAAGTTCCGCCCCCTGTGCCGGGAGCAGCAGCTCATTTGCATTTAAAGGGACACACACAAAAACGGCGCGTTTTTGCTCACCCTCAAAAAGTGACAAATTAAACATGCTATAAAAAAATATCTGTGGGGTATTTAGAGCTGAATCTTCACACACACACTCTGGGGACATCAGAGACTGATTTTACATCTTGTGAAAGAGGCATTACACCACCGCTTTAAAATGTGGGAAACGGATGTACTGGAGCTGTGTTTCTCTCAGCTTCCCAACGGAGTGACTCAGAGTCAGGCTGCGTATCAGGATCGTTTCGGGAAGCTTCAGGAACACCTGCGTCAGCTGACTCTCCTCTTCCGGAAGCTGCGTCTGCTGTACGAGCGCTGTGTGGAGATGACCCCTGACCTCCAGGAGTCTCCGGCTGAGGTCAGTCTGACTGAACATGATGAGTGATGCACAAACACTGTTGTCGTGCGAACGAACGGCCAGAACACATTAAAAGTTTTCTGTCTTCAGTTAAAACGGTGTTGTGTATAGTTAATAACTAATGATCTTTACAACGGAAGTGAATCAATCAATCAAAACTAACTTTAGCTGGACAATAACTTTATTCTAGATCTGCTGTAAAGCCTAAACACTCTCTGTTACTGTAATCTCCTGTTATCACTGTAAAGCTGCTGTGAAACTCTATATTGTTAAAGCGCTGTATAAATGGAGACTTGACAGATCATTCTGATAAACACTTGATCTGGTTAACCCTTATAATTCATTTAATACATCTTATTTTAATCATTATTACTGTTATTATATATTAGTAAACAATTTTTATTATTATGTAGTATTTTAGATGCCATCTGCATTATCAAAATCAAAGAATGGATTTTAAATTGATTAAATTTAATTTATAGTTTAACCCTGAAAAAATATTTTAATAGACATTTTATTTGTATCATATTTGATCCATCAAATCCATTTTTATGTCTCATATAGTGAGAATATGGAGGAAAAAAACAGCTCAATTTTAATCAGAGACTCAAAAATATGCAGTTTGCTGCAGATGCTGATATTTATATGAACAAAAATTAAATGATCAATATAATATGTGCCAATAATCTTTCTTAGTAAAACGATATTTAAATGTTTAGTTTTATGATCAAAGCTCTGTAGTTTTAAAACATGTAATGCAATACAAAGACCTTCCTCAAAGCCTAATGATCATATCTGATCCTCATGCTTCCCTCCAGCTGGTCCCGTTTGTGTCGGAGGAGACGGAAGCCGTGAGGATGGAGACCTGCAGCCCAGCCGTGATCCAGGAGAGACGAGAAGTTCTAGAGGTTTGACTGTCATTACCATCTCTAAACACACTAGTGCACTGCATATATCACACTTTTCCTTTCAAACCCAACAAGGTACCGCAGCTTTTCATAAAGGGCTTTCGCACCGGAGGAAGCGTTTCATAGTTCCTAGAACTATTGGCGGAAGTTCCTGGTTTTTGCGTTTTCGCACCGCAGGAACTAGGATCGATTTTATTTCTAGGAACTCCTTTTGGAGGAACTAATTTGGAGGATTTCGAGCATTCTGCGCGCTGTTTATGCGCCTCGCGGGCCTTCCGTTTTAGTGATGAAAGCTAGTTGCTTGAGCGCCCCGGAGAGTGCGATGATGGAGGGTAAACTTGTGGTGCTCTCGCGGGGTACCAGGAGCTTAACGACTTCACGAACCGTAACTACCACAATGTTAACAGAAAGTAAATAAAGTTAATAAAAGGCTGATTTGATGTGTACTTGACTGACAGGACAGCTGTTTCAGTGGTTGCCTAGCAACATAACAAAGCGCACTGCTCGTTCTGTGTGATCTTAGATAAGTACATTTTAACTGTGGTCAAATGTAAATTAACTTGTGCTTATTTAACTTTGTTCAAGAATTATTACTTAATTCTGCAATTTGCTTTCATTAGCAAATATCATCAATTTGATTACACAGATACTAGGGCTGGGCGATAAATCGATTTTATCGATTAATTCGAATGTGCAGTTTATGTCGATTTTTTTGAATGAAAATCGGTTTTCTCTTTAACATTCGCCGACGCTCCCCTCTGGGCTCCCGTAGCTCCGAACGGGCTCAGCTCTTCCCCCGCGCGTTTGGCATTGAGATACACAAACAACACGGCAAGACCGCGGCAGCACAAACACACCCGCCAAAAAACAATCTACAGTCTTACAAACTGAATCCGCAGAGCTGCCAACTCTCACGAATTCACCGTGAGACTCACGCAATCGTCACTTTTTACACGCTACACATCCATTTTCTCACGCAGAGAAAAATCGCGAAGCAAAGAGGACACTGACACCGACAGACAAGACAGAGAAGGTTACTATTGCTATGAAACAAATTCTCAGCTCTCAGATTCTGTCGATTTAATTACGAAATTCAAACAATAAACACCGTTTTGGCGCTTGACAGATCGCTGACAGAGTTCAAGCGGCACGTGAACCGATCATCTGTTACTCGAGTCTTTACTACTAGTTAATAGTAGGCTAAATAAACACGAATGATCAATAGGTAATTTGAAAGATACAGTTCAACTTACCGAAATGAAATAAAATCGATCGATCTGTGTTTTTCAACTGCGGAAAGAGGTCTAACAGGACAATATGTCACGTAAAGTTACTTTTACCTCTGGAAAGCCCATTAATGACCATAGCACGTTAGTTGGACTTTAAAATAATTGCTGTAGAGAGTAGTATTTTGCTAAATATGATAACTATATTACATATTTATTATATTTTTACCTATATCATTAAAATATTATAATGTTGAACTTGTTATTATAAAAAAACGCATAATATTTAATTTGAGATGTTATTTTTAACCTTTAATAATAATACCAGCTGACAGGGCTTTAAATTAACATGTATCTACTGTACCTAGTATTTATCCAAAGGAATCGATATTGAATCAAGATCAGAATCAAATCAAAATTGAAATTGTGAAAGCAATAATAAAAACAGTAGCATACCAGTCATTGTACCATGTAAACATTGTGTTGTCACTAAACTTAATAAAATTCTGTTTAGTTACCAAATGTTTTGACAATCACAATACACTTTATTGTGATGTACATTTTTTTTCACGTTCCCCACCAATCCTAATCCACCCATTTCATGTTCTGTTCTGTTCTGTTCTGTTCTGTTACATTTTTTCTGTTTACAAAGGCAGGGCCTGCCATCTCGTCTTTTTGGCTTGTTGTTTCTGATTGCACTTTAGCCCCAAGGGGAAAATCCAAATCAAATCCCAGAAGGGAAAATCAAAACAAAATAAAGTTAAAAATTGTTTTGAACAATTTCTTTGTCATCTGCAGATTGATTTTAAGTAGGGGAAGAAAAAAAAATCGGTTTAAAACGTAAATCGAATTTTTTGTGAAAAAATCTGGGATTTTTTTTTTAGGCCATATCGCCCAGCCCTAACAGATACTAATTAAACTAAACTGAGCTAGACAATGTCATCTCTGAATTCAATAATGAAATGCCTTTAACTGAAAATTGAATGTTTAATCTTATTATACATTACTGACACTCTCCTCCAATTTGATACTGTTAAGTGATTTGACACAATCTGTACTGTTAAAAGCACTATATAAATAAAGGTGACTTGACTTCATGTCGATCCAGTGAGCATTGTTTTCGCGTGCGTTTAAATCTGTTCATCAAATAACGTTAATGTATTAACCAGCATTTATGCTTTTGAAGAAGTGCACTACCTCAGGACATTTTTGTTCATGTAAAATATACCTCATTGTCATGTTCTAAACTTGTTATATTTAGCTTTAAATAAAAAAAATACCCCCTTAATATTGTGGCAGTTTTTTTCTCTGTGGTATCGAATATCGATATTTTTCAAGGTATCATATCGAATTTAGAAATTCTAGTATCGTGACAACACTAAAACACACAGATTATATCCTATATTTACTCCACAAACTGACTCTACGAACATGGAAAACAGAGATAGATGGAGCTCTTAATCTTTACGCTGAGGAGAAAATCCAGCGCGACTTTGAGGGGCCGAGAGAAACATGATTATGTGTTTCTGCTCAGCAACACTGGACATCAAACACACGCCATACGCTAATAACTTCATTACTGTCCACTTTCTATGTATAACAGTTCTAGCGAATATCGTATTCAACAGGACTGTTAGACGGATCGTAAACTAATGAATACGGAGAGTGCGAGCGCTGGTTGTTTGCACAGGTTCTGGGATTCTCAGCGCCGTCAAAATAAAAGTCCCAACAATAAGCGTGTCTTGCGTCACTTCAGAGTTCCTACTGGCGGTGTGAATGCAACAGGAAAACGTTCCTAATGGCTCGTTTCCACTGAGCGGTACGGTACAGTACGGTACGGGTCTGTTAACCATGATCTGGCTAGCGTTTCCACTGCCAACAGTGCCCTTACTTGATAGGCGTGGTGTTTCGATCCACGAAGAAGAACATAGTAAACTACAATGGATGACATACAGCAGATCTTGTTCTTGCTCCTCGACATGTTTGTCACAAGAAGACAAGCGCCGACATTAGGCTTTTCTCAATATCAAGTACGCAAAGTTTGTACTTCGTTTTCATTTAAATAAATTAAACATTATAGGGACACAAATGTGGTTCATGCGCAACGCATATTGATTATTCACTGCACGTTATACGTTATTCTATTTATAACAACATGAAATTTAAAACACAACCCTAACGTTACCTCTTTTAGTTTAAAAATAAATAAAATTACACACATTCCAGGCAATATATGCATTTGTACAAATGTTGCAATAAATATCAGTGATAATCTTGTGATAAAAAAATGACAAGAAACCATATTTCTTTTTGTAAAATTTCAGTTTTATCAATAATAGCCAATATAAAAGTTTAAGCAAAAGGTACAAGAATCTATACAATAAGAAATAAAGCAAACAATTCAGTCAAATATCCAAATGCAGCGCTCTAGTCTAACATTACAACAGTAAAGTTAAATACAAATAGCCTATAATATGAAACTAAACTTAGCCCTCAGCCAAAACGATTGACAGGGAACTCATTATATATTCACGAGACCAAAGATCGCCCGTTAGGTCTACACAAGACTAATTATATCTCATGTTTAACCACTACCGTCGGAGTCAGCGGCGAACGTCAGAAGAACTAGCCGAGGAAAGGCTCATCCAGCCGGGAAACATGAGCGCCGAGCGCCCGCTGACCGCATGGATCTCACAACCGGGGAAAATAATCATCTTTATAAATAAACCACAGATTTGAGCTTTAAACAACTACATTCTCGCCTGAAAAACTCTTAAAATTACATTTCGTGACACAGTAACAGTAGTATTATATTAAACTGTATTAAAAAATGGCGCTTCTTATGTTGTCATTCCCCTTGTAGCGCGCGCAAGTGACGATTCTCTGTCAACCAATCAACGTCCTGCAGTGAGTCTAGCTCCACCCTTTAGTCCCGTCCCACTGTGCTGGTACCCCAATGGAAGGGTGCCTAAAAAGTGGTACGGTACGGTTCGGCATTTTGGTACCATTCACAACTTTTGATAGTGGAAACGCAAATAAATGCGTAACGTACCGTACCGCTCAGTGGAAACGAGCCATAAGGGAACCACTAGTTCTCGGGGAACCATCCTGGTGGCTCGTTCCTATAACTGAGTTCCTAGAACCCTGTTCATTACCATCTCTGAACACACTAGTGCACTGCAATATATCAAGCCTTTCCTTTGTTTTGGTTTTAAACGTGCATATAACTCTGGGTGAACCAGCTGTGGATCAAATCCATGAGCTCCAGGAATTATACTATTGTTACATTATACATGTTTACTGTCACTTTTGATCAATTTAATGCATCCTTGCAGAATAAAAGTATTAATTTCTTTTTTAACAGAAAGTGAGGCAGAAGAACCAGGAGATGAAGGTGCTGATGGACCAGATGAGGAACCTCCTGTGGGACGTCAATGCCATGCTCACCATGAGGAAATGACCTCGGTACGCTTCCTGTTAAACACCTGACCATCTTCAGTCAAGACTGTGTTTCGTTCACGGCTCGTTCATCTGGACAGAGGAGATCAGACTCAGTTACAGGGTTAAATCCCAACGCTCTGATTAATAACAGCTTTATCAAAGCACTGAATTAGCATCAGTTTGAGGAAGTAATGTCAAAGCCATGCTGATGATGATGTGTGCACGACTGAGCTTGGTAAATAATAATGCTTATATTATGGTGTTTTCAGTGATGTGTGTCACACTCTTGCTCCTCATGTAGTGTGTGTGTGTGTTTTCCTGAGCTCTGCATTACACTCCTGATATCCGCCTTCTGAGTGAAGAATCATGTTTTTTTTACTTTCTTTTTTTATACAAATATAAAAAATAAAAACAACTTTTTTGTCTCTTGTTATTTCTTTCAGGAAATACTGAACAGAAATCACATATCCTGAATTCTTAACAATTGGATAATTATTGTATATTATAAGTTGACACTACATGGAACATTTGCAATACCGTTCAAAAGTTTGGAGTCTGGATGGTTTATATTTATATTTAAATCTTTTTAATGATTTAAAGCAGGGTTCACCAATCTCGGTCCTGGAGGGCCGCTGTCCTGCAGAGTTTAGCTCCAACACACCTGTTTGAAAGTTTCTAGTATGCCTAGTGAGACTCTGATTAGCTGGTTCAGGTGTGTTTAATTGGGGTTGGAGCTAAACTCTGCAGGACAGCGGCCCTCCAGGACCGAGATTGGTGAACCCTGATTTAAACGATAATAACACAGTTCACCAGTTGCAGAATGACTGCTAAAATCACAGTACTGGGCGTTTACCAGCAGATGGAGTCAATGTGACGTTGTTTCTGAAACTGCTCCACATGTTTCTCTTTGTTTGACTGGGACAAATACCTGGCAACCCATCAGTGCAGATCCTCTTTCAGCAGAATTGAGTGAGAAGTGAGAACACGGGGATACCAGCTCTTCAAATGCAAACTATTAACTTAAAAAAGACTCCCTGCTCTATCCCTTAAAAGTGCTGTGAGTTGGAGGAAAGAGGAGCTTGATCATCAGTGCATCGACGAGGGTTGCCCTGGGCAGAGAGTCTATGACGGTGTGTATATGTGTGTGAGCAGGTAATGGGAAGTGTGTGAGCTTGTGTTGCGTTCCTGTAGCACGCAGACCTTAAAGAGCAATGTGAATCTCTAATGTAACAGCAGCACACACTCTTTGTCAATGTATATACAAAAATGAGTGGATGTTTCATGATGCCGGTCTAACACAGAATGAGATTGCTCAAAGAAAACAGAACATTTTAAAGGGGGGGTGAAATGCTATTTCATGCATACTGAGTTTTTTACACTGTTAAAGAGTTGGATTCCCATGCTAAACATGGACAAAGTTTCAAAAATTAAATTGTACGTTTGAAGGAGTATTTCTGTGCCAAATATTGTCCTTCCGGTTTGTCACAAGTTTCGGAAAGTTTTTTTCGAGTATGGGCATGTGTGACGTCAGATGTAACGGAATTTCCTTATACGGGTCCTAAGGGCACTTCTCCGGTAAGATCGCGGGCGCGCGCGCACTCTTAGACCAGAGCAAGAGAGCGAAAGCAGTACCTCATCCAAGCGCTATGCTCGGCTTTTAGGGAAGTCAGTGTCACCAAAGAAGTGGGTTTTTGGTTGCCAGGGCAAGACAACCCTGCACAGATTCCCAAAGAACCCAGCGTTAAGGGAATAGTGGATGCAGTTTGTTTTTCCGGGGCAAAAACGAGTTGAGCAAGACTGTTTCCCTGCATTTCGACGATGATTGTTTTATAAACAAAGCCCAGATCGACGGATTTGCAGATCGTCTAATGCTTAAGGATCGAGCAGTCACAATGATAAAGGTCCGCAGTCGTGCGTTGGAACCGCAGGCGGTGAGTAAAACTGTTGAACAAATGTCTCTGTGTGTTGTTAATGTTACTAGCTCGGCGCGTTAGCACAGCTTTAGCTTCGCCCACACGGCCCGCCTCCAGCCGCTCGGTTTTTTCCGGAAAGACTCGGTACAGCCTATCTTTCTTTAATAAATATAATAAAACTAAAGACTTTTTGGAGATATGAACGATGCAATACTACTCTATAGGTACTCAAGATTAACAGGAGATTGAGTGAAAATGAGCATTTCACCCCCCCTTTAATGAATTATTGTGGAAATCTAAAATGTCTTGGTTACATTGGGAGTGGTGGGAACTTTTGGCATGTATTCAGGCCAGGTTCTCAGGATCACGTGAGACGAAGCCGGTCCAAATTCAAGGCATGGATCTTTGACCGAAAATGCACGTGGAAGTGAGCGCAGTCAGGAGCCACTTCTGTATTAAAGCACTTCTTCTGTATTAAAAGACAGGATTTTAAGCTTAACTGTTCAGAGAGGACCACAGAGAGATCCATGGCATGGCCTAGGAGGATTTAACCCCATGTCAAGAATCTGATGACCAGGTCGTGCTTTCACACTTAAAGGCAATTATAATAATGACAAAAAAACAAAAACAATGGTAGAGAAATTACAATGCTTGAAACAGCCTTTTCAAAATCAATATGCCGTTACTGACAATCTTTAATTTTTGAAGGAGGATTGAATTGAATGTCCAAAGTCTTGAAAAGGTTTACATTGTGCTGATGTTGTGTTTACTGAGCGCTACATTTCTTCCTTATTGAATGTGAAAGCAGACACAACCAGAACTGCACAAATAAAAGAGTACTGTTCACTTGAGCACACATCCTTTTCTTATCGACAAAACTACACAATATTTGAATAATTTTCCCTTGTATGCCAGGAAAAGTGTTGTGATATAAGAACATAAATAATGGTATTATTATATTAAATTGAAATGTTAACATAACAATTATTACAGTGATCAGTAAATGGTACTGAACTGTAGGCTACCTGAATTTAACTCAAATCCTGCTAACAATGCATCTACAAAATTTGCAAATGTAATAATGAAATCAAATTTTCCCGTTTCTTTTATTTTGTTGTGAGAAGACACAACTGCCACTAAATCAATTTACTCAACCACAATATGAGTGAAATCATTCTGCACCAATACTTCGTCTTCATGTGTTGAAACAAGATTTATGAATTCATAAAGTTAGCAATCACTGTACAGAGCATGAGACAGATGTTTCTACCACCATAAAAAAATATTAATAAACATACAGATGAGTGAAAGCGCTGTCTCATCACCTACATTTCTACAATGGCTGAAGGAGTGACAGTAAAGTTGACATCTTTCTCTCTTCCGACTGCCTTTATAAATCTCTCTCTATTTCTTCCCTCTTTTGAAAGTTGTGAAAACATTATTGTGGAGTTTTCTTTTGCTATTTGAGCAAATGGGAACATAAAAAATATAGCTTTTATTCACCAATATAGAAGTTTACACAACTATGAGACTTAAACTTGAAACGGCGCCAACACCACATGACTGTGTGTGAGACGAGTGTGGGCTTTGTTGTTACTCTAGATTTTTGGAAAAAAATATTAACTATTAATTTAAGGGCATTTATATTGAAATCATTTGTATTCTGAGAAATTTTGCTGCCTTCCCGTGCTCTCAGAATTATCGTAAATACTAAGTCAAGTCAACACTAACACTACACACTAACTCAAGTCAAAATTTAAATGCTATATGAGCTCGTAATTACGACTTCGGAAGTGGTAAGTAGGAAATTTATGATAGTAGGCTACGTGAGGATTTTGGTCATGTGATCATAAGCATAATATGCTGAGTGTTGTTTTTTCTTTATATATGTATTTTTGTATTTCTGTGTTTTTGTTTTTATAAATTTGTTGTTAAAGGGACACTATGCAAGTCTGAGTGTTTTTTCTCTACGAGCTCCCCCTAGTGTCTGGTAGTATAATGCTTTCAAACACTCTGTCGTAAAAACGAACTGTTGTCCCTCCCCCCTTGCCACGAGCAACCCAGCTGATCAGCTGTCAACCCAGCTGAGCAGAGGAACCGGCTATTTCAAAATCAGTTATGTCTACCGAGGCAAGTAAAGCAATACTTTCTTTCCAACTGATGGCGATTTTTTTATTTATTGTGTTGTCATGCATACTAGTATTTTTACCGGGAACGAACGATATGAACGAGGCGAACTACTGCTTTCGTGTTTGTTTGTTTGTTTGTTTTTGGGAGAATGGGCATGAGCATAAAAAAATATATATATCGGAGGCTAATATTTGTCTAAAGTTATATTAGCAAGGTCTATAAGTTCATCTGGTAGAATGATGGTTTACCTTTGCTTGTCTAAGAAAACATCAGAACGTTTTTTCTAGCTGTGCAACATTTTGCGCGTCTGATATTGCCTACTATCAGACGCGTTGACTTAGTGACATAAAATAAAAGTGTAAGTTACACAAATAAAACCGACAGAGGAACGGCCAAACAACTACAGAAATCAAACGTGTTTGCTATGACAATGCTAACATCAAAGTTATAGTATCTAGCGTACTAGTAAGCCCCTAACAGACAGCGATCATAATAAAAACCTTTACAGACAATAGCAAACATCCTGAGGTCGCAATTACTTGAAATTTAAATATTAAACACAGTTTATTCCAAAGATACTTAACTTACAAGTGCAACAGCAGGATCAGCATCCGTTTTGCAGGCTTCTGTTTCTCTCAGTTCTCACCATTCTGAAAAAGCCGGTCCGATATATTTACTCGAGTCTGACTTCTTGCTCGGTCAGTCTCCCGTTTCCTCTTTCGTTGGTCCTCCGACAAAGATTTCCTAGCTTTCTGCTTCTTTTTTACAGGCTCAGCCTCAGCCATAACTCAATCTATCGTTGCCCTTTGCTTATAGCTAGCCCGCCGGTGCTTGAATAGGGGCGTGTACGTGTGCAGTGCCGTCAAGCAATTCGTTACATCGCGAGACCTGATATCACGCGATACTTCCTGACACCGACCCGCGTCCCAAAGTTGCAAGTGAGTTTTTTCCGCTCTCGGGCACCAGGGGGGTGCGAAACCACCACCATTCAACCCGAAATAAGTAATATAACCATTCCACTGACTCCGAAGCTGTTCAGTTAAGGTTAAAAAGTTACCTAGAGCACCTTTAAGGAAGCGCCGTTACGTCATGTGTAAGCGTGAGCGCGCTCTCTTTTCGCGGGATGTCATGACGACGAAAGGTATGTTTTTATCAGCTCCTCAAAGAAGTGCTTAAAATAATGTTAATTACTTATAGTTTATAGATTTTCTGTGTGATATGAGTTTGTTTGTTAACTTTTTTTTAAAGGAGAACTCCGGTCAATTTTAACATTGAGCTCATTTTTTTGTACATTTGGAGTGCTGTCAATACAGAGAACAACGACAAAAATCGGTGTTGCCTACACCGAGTTATTCTATTTTTAAAATTTGCACCCTGTTGACTTCAATGGGGCAAGTACTAAACCTGCTTTTAGCCTCTTAACATCCTTGATGTGTCATTACAAGTGCACAGAAAATGTGAGTGATTCCTTCTGAGTGAACACGAGTGGATCTGACTGCAGTAGATGTGAAAGATATGTATAAAAATGATGTTATTTAAGCCAGCGCAAATACCTGTGTTTACATCCTGTTTTTCGGTTGAAGTCCAAAGTAGTCGATTGCAGAGTTCACACGCATAGGTTTAATACCTATGATCACGCGCGTGAACTCGGCAATCGACTACTTTGGACTTCAACCGAAAAACAGGATGTAAACAAAGGTATTTGCGCTGGCTTAAATAACATCATTTTTATTCATATCTTTCACATCTACTGCAGTCAGACTCACTCGTGTTCACTCTGAAGGAATCACTCACATTTTCTGTGCACTTGTAATGACACATCAAGGATGTTAAGAGGCTAAAAGCAGGTTTAGTACTTGCCCCATTGAAGTCAACAGGGTGCAAATTTTAAAAATAGAATAACTCGGTGTAGGCAACACCGATTTTTGTCGTTGTTCTCTGTACTGACAGCACTCCAAATGTACAAAAAAATGAGCTCAATGTTAAAATTGACCGGAGTTCTCCTTTAAATGAGAGATTAGTAATCAAAGTTGTGAACGTAAGAGTATGTTTAATCGAAGTATGCGTTCGAGTAGCTACTCATTTCTACCGCGGTCAAGTGAGCCGTCATCTGGAAACGCTCGGTCAAGCCAGCCGCCGCCTAGATATCGGCCGTTTCTCAATACCAAGTACGCCGACTTCGGATTTGCATCCTTGGTAGTTCGGACTTGACAAGTTCGACTCAGGAGACTGAACTCAAGTCCAGTATCTTCTGCAAATGGAACAGCAGCGTTCTTGATAGTGTCACTCAGCTCGCTCTGGCTGGTTATGTATATTTAGGCTACAATAAAACAAAATATGTTATAAAACACCACTCTGTCTCTTTTCATTTTCATTTAAAAAATCTTAAACATATTAATAGCCACAAAGATGTGGTTCAGGCAATGAGTAGCTACAATGATTATCTTCACACGAACTATAAAACAACCCTTTTTTGTTTTCATTAAAAAAAAAATGAAACAATATTGATCATTAAAACTGACATTTAACAAAAAGAGACACGGTTGTGTAATTTTATTTTATTATAGCCTGCATAGATTGAAGAGAATGTACATAAATATTTGAAATATATAAAATAAAATGTCAAAACCCTTTTTGTTAAATGTCAGTTTTAATGATCAACTAGATGTACCGCATGGCGGTACAAAATATGACCGCCGCTCAGGCCTGCACTGGCTTTCCACAAAAATAAATGACGTGGAGCAATTTGGCTGTATTGCGTGTTTATGTATATACCTAAAAAAAGTAGTAGTATGTGCATGTCTGTCTGTCTGTGTGTGTGTGTATGTGTGTGTGTTTGTGTATGTGTGTGTCTGTGCGTGTATGTATGCGTGCGTACATGTGTGTGCGCGTGTGTGTTTGTTTGTGTGTGTGTGTCTGTGCATGTGGATTTGTATGTGTGTGTATGGGTGTGTGTCTGTGCGTGTGGATGTCAGTGTGTGTGCATGCTTGCGTTTGTTTGTATTCCTGCATGTGTGTGTGTGACAGTTAGGGTTGCCAACTTCAGAAAAGGAAAATGCGGGACAATCGTTGTTATTTATAGGAAAATGAGGGACACTCAAAATATTTGTACTGTATCACACAGTGTACGTCATTTCAGTGTCTGCAGTTAAGTTTGTGTTTAAAAGGTTATCAGACATAAACACATTTGTATTGCTTAACCTATTTATGCATTTAATTCTATAAAATAATTTTAATGTCATACATGAAAAAAGTCACATTACAAACAAACCATAGTTCAAAATAACAGCATTTATCTAAAATAGAAAGCTTTTTTAACATTATACACTAGACTTACAGTTCAAAAGTTTGGGGTTAGTAAGATTATTTTTTGGAAAAAAAAATAAAGAAAGTAATTGCCTACTTTTATTCAGCAAGGATGCATTACATTAATCAAAAGTGACAGTTAAGATAATGTTACAAAAGCTTTCTATGTACTTTCTAAAAGCTTTAAAACATTAATAATAATCAGAAATGTTTTTTGAGCATATTATTCCCTCAGGTAGATTACATGTTTTCTTGCGTGGCTGGATGTTAGACTCATGAACAATAATCACGTTGTTTGCATTCGCCAAAATTGATTAGCCGAAATCAAAACGTGGACAGTAAAAGGAAATTACCGTTAGCGCGAGACGAGTCCGGCTTGAAGCGGAAGCGACCAGACGGCAGAGGATGTTCGCAAATCAAACAATGATTTGTCTCAAAACAGTGATTAAAAAAAGCTGTGATTGGATGATGACAGGTGTCGGTGATCATTCTCAAGTGTCGTGGTCAGCACTGCTGCTGTTGTATCAGTCAGTGGTTTATCAGCTTGTCAAAAAACGGGACACGGGAGGTCACGCACGGGACAAATAAATTAGGCCCAAAATACGGGACGTCCCGCCTAATTCGGGACAGTTGGCAACCTTAGTGACAGTATCATCCTAAACCAGCAACACCACCATCTACAGGCCGATGAGTGTACAGTCACTAAATGTGCACATAAATGAATTTATTTTATACCCCCCCATGGATGAAATTCTACGAAACTTAGCATACCCCCAGAGGATGTCAAGTTAATCATACACATGAAATATGGTGCAGTTCTGAACATCTCAACTGAAGATAGGGGCGATTAAAGCAGAATAATATTGCATTTTCATTTTTTATGGGAAGGGGCGCAAATCACAAATGAGTGATTATGGGCTAGGTTGATGTGGGCCCTTAAGAGCAACATACCATAAAAATTTCTTCATCCTCGGTGCCACGGTTCAGGTAGTTATTTAGGAAAAACTGCATTTTTTGGGTTTGGGGGGGCCCAGCGCGGGGGGGGGAGTGGCCCCCGGGGACCAAACGAAATTTTTCCGTAAAAGTCTAGTGGGGCTACATGCCCACCAAATTTCATGTTCCCCGGTGTTTCGGTGTCCCTGGTATCGTTGACGAAAAATTCAGTAGATGACGGGAAAAAAAAAAAAAAAAAACTTTGACAATCCCTATATGACCGCTTTTGCTAGCTATGCTAGCAGCGGTCATAATAATTGCTATAGAAGTATAAGTAGCCTAAAAGGTATAAGAAGCTATACAATAAGAAATAAAGCAAACGATTCATTAAAACATAGGTCACCTCTCTAGTAGGCTACAACGTTAAAGTTAAAGCTGCAGTCCGTAGCTTTTTTGGGTTAAAAATTATAATTTTTTAGGCAAGTACATAACCAGCCAGTGTTCAAAACTATCTGCTTGCCTTAACTCGTTTCAAATTGGTAAGCTTGTAATAATGTTTTTAATTCAAGTCGTACTGGTGGATTTCCGTGGTAAATTCGAGCATGTCTTTGCGTCATTACGTCACATCTGTAAACATAAAGGATGTCAGGCGCTCTGGCTCCCGGCAAACATGTGACTATGGTGGCTGGTGTCTCTATTTTCACTTTCCGTGTAATGGAATCGCCAATAACTAGGGCACATTCAACAGGATTCTCAGTGGGTGTTTCACTGAGTGGGGAGAACCTGTTTGATGTTGTAATCAGAACGGAAGAGCGGTGTTTTGTCCCGCGACTACAGCGCCTCTCCGTCACCCAGTCACCCAGTTGCCCTGCTGCACAGGCTCTACTTCAGCCGGAACCGAACAATGTACAGAGTTCACTAAGCTAGTCGCATCCAAAGCAGTATCTAAAGCCCTTGCACTCTTACAATTAACCTCAATTAAAGCTTGGATGCATGTCTCTAGTTCTGAAATCTTCCCTGTCAGATTGACTATCTCCCTGCATTTATCACATGTAAATCCTGTGCTGACAGAGAAGGATATGCTAAACATGTTGCATGAGGTGCAAGTAACAATAAGAGGAAAAGATGACATGATTCACCATGTTTGTTGACTGATCCTACTCACCTAAGTTGTTTGATGGACTCGTAAAAGGCGCGAGAAAAATAAATAAATAAAGAACGCACGGATGGCACGCTAACAGGCTAGCGAATTACTAGCGTGTTGTGGAATGATAGTAAATAATGATTCAAAACAGAAAGATATATATGAAGCTTACAGACGCAAACCAACGCAACAGCAGCAGAAGCAACGAGGCAGACAGGAGCAATCGATCAGGGAGCAATGAGCTCATGAGTGCACGGTGTAGACTACCCTCATGCATGTCCATGAGTGTCTTGGCCTGACAGACCTGCAACAACGCCATGGCATGCAAAGAGGAGGCGGCTTGCCAGCAAGCTTTGTAGGCTCTGACCGTCAAACCTGACAGGAGCTCACAGGCCTGCGAGGGGAGACAAGGATCTCCCAGATGCAGCGGCCGTTGGACACAGGTGTGTCGCAATCTTATAGTTCTCTACTGCCGCAGCAATGATGTCTCCTCTGCTCCCGCAGGAGCTCTGTTTCTCTGGCTAATCTTCTCCACTGCCGCCACAGGAGCTCTGTTTCTCTGGCTAATCTTCTCCACTGCCGCCGCAGGAGCTCTGTTTCTCTGGCTAATCTTCTCCACTGCCGCCGCAGGAGCTCTGTTTCTCTGGCTAATCTTCTCCACTGCCGCAGCAATGATGTCTCCTCTGCTCCCGCAGGAGCTCTGTTTCTCTTGCTAATCTTCTCCACTGCCGCCGTAGGAGCTCTGTTTCTCTGGCTAATCTTCTCCACTGCTCCCGCAGGAGCTCTGTTTCTCTGGCTAATCTTCTCCACTGCCGCAACAGTGATGTCTTCTCTGCTCTCGCAGGAGCTCTGTTTCTCTGGCTAATCTTCTCCACTGCCGCAACAGTGATGTCTTCTATGCTCTCGCAGGAGCTCTGTTTCTCTGGCTAATCTTCTTCACTGCCGCAACAGTGATGTCTCTTCTGCTCCCGCAGGAGCTCTGTTTCTCTGGCTAATCTTCTCAACTGCCGCAGCAATGATGTCTCCTCTGCTCTTGCAGGAGCTCTGTTTCTCTGGCTAATCTTCTCCATTGCCGCAGCAATGATGTCTCCTCTGTTCCCGCCGGAGCTCTGTTTCTCTGGCTAATCTTCTCCACTGCCGCAACAGTGATGTCTCTTCTGCTCTCGCAGGAGCTCTGTTTCTCTGGCTAATCTTCTCCACTGCAGCAGCAGCGATGTCTCCTCTGCTCTTGCAGGAGCTCTGTTTCTCTGGCTCACTTTAGGCCAAGGCTGCCGGTCAGGGGTCCGCGAAGAGCCTGCTAGGCACTACGTGGTAGGAGGTCAGTGGAGCACTGCGCACCGCCCCCTAGGTGATTTTTCGGGGCAGACCGCGCCGGGCCCGAGGGGGATTTCATAGGTCCTAGGGAGCTGAAACACGGTACGTGTACTAAAAAATAAAGAGATTGGAGAAACTTGAAAATTTTGGAGGTTCTGAAGACTGCAAATTGCTCAGTGGGGCCCAAAGAGTAACATAAATGTGATATTTAATTATTTTTATAAATTTTTTATCAATCATGGCATCAAAATATAAAAAAGATCCCACCTGTAACTTATCTGACAGGGCCCCTGTGAGCTGTCCGTGGACAGTTAAATTTTATGCAAATTATGCATAATTAATGGCTGTAATGTACATCAGTGTGTTGTGTTGTGTCCGCTGTGTGGCGTACAGTAGATTTCACCACATAAAACCAATTTAGTTATGAAATATGACCTTTTAATGTAATGTCCACGGACAGCCTACAGGGGTCCTGTCAAATAAGTTACTCACTGACCTTCACCTACTTAGGTGAAATTCCCAAATCGTTAGAGGAATTCAACCTCTGAAAATTTCTAAGTCAAAAACAGATACGGCCGGGTGAGTTTTTGGAAAGATACAGGTGAGTTGTTGGAAAGATACAGGTGAGTGGCCCCCCCCTGAGTTGAGCCCCCCAACATCCCCAGCTCAGTAAATTAAGCACTTAACAGGGTACTACGGGCCCCAGTCTTTGCATACCATCTAAGAGGACCCTGAGGTACCACAGGTTTCAAATTGGAGCCATTCAGAGCCATTGGGACCGTTCCGTGGGATGTTCACCAAACACCTGTGAAAATGAATGGGATAAGTTGCACGTGTCAGTGGCTCTCGTCCGGCCCCCGGGGGCCCGAGGGGCCCCAAACTCGACTAAAAGTTGTGTCACGTGGCTCTCTGTGACATAGCGAGCGAGCTAGGTCGAGAGATGCCAAGTTTATTTTTTGCTATTTTTTATGCATCTCTCTGTCTCACATTGATCTCTATGGGAACATGTGTCTGCTAGGGTTAATGGAGCAGTTAGGGTTAGAGGGCCTAATAGGCTCAGGAAGCATCTAGAGCCACGAAACTCGGGGGCCCGATTCGGTGTGACAACGAAACACCTGTGAAAATGAATTCTACCAGAAGGACTCAGGAGATAAATTGATATAACAAGCGTATATTTATTAACAGCCCAGCAAGCATAAATTTATAAAGTTCTTTGGTGTAGGCCCCGTCCTTAGCGTGCAATGCGAGGGTAGCGGAAGCTGCATATCCTGCCTGAAGACGAAGGCAGGGGCGCAGCTGACCCCCTGGATGTAAAGGAAGGGACCATCCTTGTGGTGGCGGGGAGGATGAAGGGGAAGGTACCATCTTGGTGGTGGTTGGGGAGGATGGAGGTAATTGGCTGCGTCAGCATCTGCGAACTCAGACAAATGTAAGTACCAATCTTTTATACTGAGTGTTAGCACATGATTGGTTAGAAGTGAGGTAATACATGACGCGCTGATTGAGTCTTCCTGGCAGAACTTACGCTAAAGCTTTCATTGGTGTAAGTTGCACGTGTCAGGGGCCCCTGTTCGGCCCCCGGGGGTCCCACGGGCCCCAAACGGTTGCCGGTAGTCTTCGGGCCCCCGAACGACATATTAGGAGGACGAGTCTCTAGAACTCAGGGGCAATTTTTTTCCTTGTTTAAGTTTCTAGCACAGGCCTCTTGCACTCATAGACTGACATACCCTCTTGAAAGGTCAAACTGAAGACACACTTGGAACCGATCTAGAACCCTGCGACCCAGGATCTAGAACTGGGGGCCCCTCGACTACCACCGTGTCAAATTTGGGGTCGCTGCGACCTTTTGACCCCTTTTGGCCCCTGATTTTTAGATGTCCCACTTGCAACTTATTTTATTAGGCTGTTGGTGGCCAGTCAGTGTGAAAAATGGTCAAAGGGACACGGAACTCTAGACATCATCCCCGGGGCCCGTGACGAGACGCATGTGTCAGTTTCGGGCCGATCGGGCCTTTCTGTCAAGCCGTTTTGCTGAAACACATACCGTATTTTCCGGACTATAAGTCGCACTTTTTTTCATAGTTTGGCTGGTCCTGCGACTTATAGTCAGGTGCGACTTATATATCAAAATTAATTCAGACTGAGATGAACCAAGAGAAAACATTACCGTCTACAGCCGCGAGGGGGCGCTCTAGTTGGCGGAGTTGTTCAGAAGCGACACGGATGATGAAGAAAATGATGAGGAATGAGATCGCGGGAGCTTGGTGAACTGACCCGCGGCTGTAACCCCAAACACATTGTATTTCAAATCCAGAAGTTATCAGCAAATTTAATTAAAAAAAAAAAGAAAAAGTTTTTTGTCAGCATTGCGATTCTCTTTATATGTATACTCTTTAATAGACGTATTCACGTTTAAACACAATTTAAACAAACTATTATTCAATGCATTACTTCTATATAATTATATATTAAGTTGCTCAAGCAAGTGGTAAAATATTTAACCATGCACTTATATTAAAATCGCATACATTTTAAATTAAAACTTAAAATTGACAAAAACAGCAGACTCATACCCTTTCTTTTGCATAATTTAAATCTTTATACAATAAATCTTGCATGTCACAAATAACTTGTTTTTCCACCTCCACGAATGAGACGAGTGTTGTTCATTATGTCGCCTTGTTGAAGTAAATTGTAGTTTTCCTTGATTTACCAACGCTTTAAGTAAAAAGATGACTGTGAAAAATAGTAGGCTAGTATTTAATTAAATGCATTTATGATGAAATTACTACATTTTCATGTCAATCTGGTCAATCTGTATTCATTTTGACCACAAACCGTGTGCTGTCACTTTAATTCAGCGCGTGCAGCACAGCAAGAAAAAGACTCGGCGCGGAAATGATCGCTGCACTGCTGTATACGCACCGCACCTGGAACGGATCGACGGACTGCAACCGCGTGCATTGTGAAAGCTCTGACCTGTTAACAAGGGTACGGAAAAATATACGCACTACAAACGGAGTATGTGTGAAACGGGCGTTAATGTGTTACGTTAACATACTGGACATTCAGCCTGTTGTTCTGTGTGCTACTGTGTAGTTGAATAACTTGCCTTTCCTGATTAAATGTCTGTTCTTGGTCTTGGATTTTGTGAAATAAATTTCTAAATAAATGCGACTTATAGTCCAGTGCGACTTATATATGTTTTTTTTCACTTCATGAGGCATTTTTTGACTGATGCGACTTATACTCCGGAGCGACTTATAGTCCAAAAAATACGGTACTTGGAACCGATCTAGAACCATGAAATCCAGGATCTAGAACCGGGGGCCCCTGGACTACCACCGTGTCAAATTTGGGGCCACTGTGACCTTTTGACCCCTTTTGGCCCCTGTTTATTAGACGTCCCACGTGCAACTTATTCTACTAGGCTGTTGGTGGCCAATTAGCGCAAAAAAGGTCAAAGGGACACGGAACTCTGGACACCGTCCCTGGGGCCCGTGACAAGACGCATACGTCAGTTTCATGACAATCAGACCTTTCTGTCCACCCTTCATGAAGCACATGGTCAAATGAATGGTTGGCCTCTTGCACTCATAGACAGACATACCCTCTTGAAAGGTCAAACTGAACCAAAGTGAGGAGAATTTTGCACTGCAAAAAGACATACTTGGAACCGATCTAGAACCCTGCGATCCAGAATCTAGAACCGGGGGCCCCTCGACTACCACGATACCAAATTTGGAGTCGCTGCGACCTTTCGACCCCTTTATTTCCGGCCGCCCTCAAGCAACTTATTCAGTTCAAACTTCACAGGCGCTTCCAGGTCAAGGGGGTCTTTTTTGGCCAAACTAGCAGACGTGGACACGGAACTCTAGAACCCGTCCCCGGGGCCCGTGACAGGATGTATGTTTCGGGGCAATCAGACCACCGTCCACAAAGTACCTATGAAATCGCATTGAATTAGTTGCACATGTCAATGGACTTCGTTCGGCACCTGGAGGTGCTAGGGGCCCGAAACTTCTTAGAAAGCTGCGTCACACGGCCCCCGAAAACATACAGAGAGGGGAACGTCTACACAAAAAAACTTGTTGCCCAATGTCCACAGAACACCTGTGAAAATCAATGGGTTAAGCTGTACGCGGGGAGCTTTGCCGTTTGGCCCCTGGGGGCCCTGGCGGCCCCAAACTTGATCTTACTGCTGTCACTGGGGCCCAGAAAGACCCTTGTGGATGGAGAAAGCTGAACCATGTGTGGATCAGGCCGAACCGCTGAAACACACACTTCTGAACACACGTCTCTTGATGTGATGTCTTCTCTCCAGTACCTCACTATTCAGAATTAATATTCCCATAACTCACCCGTTAAAACCCCTACTCGAAAAATGCTTTGAGTAGGATGAAAGAGGTGCTTGATCATAGCATCGAGATTTGCCCTGGGCAGAGAGTTTATGACGGTGTGTGTATGACGGTGTGTATATGTGTGTGAGCAGGTAATCTGAAGTGTGTGATCTTGTTGCGTTCCTGTAGCACGCAGACCTTAAAGAGCAACATGAATCTCTAATGAGCACACACTTTCATTGTCAAGGTATATACAACGTTGAGTAGATGTTTCATGATGCCGGTCTAATACAGAATGAGATGGCTCAAAGAAAACAGCATATTTTAATCTGGGTTTTTTTTAATAACTAAAAACGCCTTGGTTACTGACTTAACCCTTGCTTCCTGATGAAGGGAACGGAGACGTTATGTCGACTGACAAATGGGGTCCCTATGGAAAGTGCCACTACCACTGAACTGTGAAATGAATGTTAGAGACGCAGATGCTGGCAAGTTGAACATGCCCTTTTGGCAACTGCTCTCTTAAGACGTAACTTACCCAGAACCCCACATAAGCCCTCAGTGATAGTTTTACAACCAATGTGGTGGAAGGAGAAGGGCTTACCATGGCTAATGTTCCTTGGAGTGTTTCTGAAGAGTGATTCTTTTCTTCCCATTTTTCAGTTTTCTTTTTAGCCATGACCAGTGTTGTTAATGGTGGGGAAGCATACCTAGTCCAGACGGAGGCCACATCCTACCTGTACGGAGGAAACCTGTGGAGATACACATATGGATTGACCCGTGGGAAAAGACGCTGCGGTAGGTCCTACCTAGAAGGGACGGAACAACTACAGGGACAGAGCAGAATCGGCCCTGGGAAAGGCAGGTTTACTGAAAGGGAAACCTGACATGGGGTATCTAGCCCAGTACAGGGGCTTACCGACCGGGCATGCATCTTTAGTACTGGGCCTGGGGTTGGACACCTCCGCCGAGCCTGTATGCTGGCGGATGCTTGGGGGAACTCGAGCTAGGGTTCGCCAGCTGGGGAACTTACATGAAGATCATAGAAGGCACTCGCATCTCCTCATTAGAGGTGAATGGAGCTGCAAGCCAGACACAGAGTCTTCCCACACATTACCTGTTTGTACCCAACACGGGAATAACCCGGCTCAACCCGGAGATTGTAGAATCTCGTGAATCGCCCAGCCTGTAGCTCTGCAAATATCTGCCGGAGAGATGCTGTGCACAAACGTCCAGGAGGAGGCAACACTCCTTATAGAGTGAGCCCTCACTCCAAGGGTCATGGCACACCTTGGGATTGGTACGCCAAGGCTATCCAGTGGGCCAACCTCTGCTTGCAGTGTAACTAACACGCCCATAGCACGATCAACTAACATGTTCATTATAAAGGTAGCCTGTTTAAAACACAAGATGCATAGTCTTGCGCATATTTGAAAATCGGAATATCATTTATTTCACAGTATAGTTAACAAATTTGTTAATATATTGCAAAGAAAGAAAACATAGAGAGGCTTAAAGATAAGGCTTGGAGATTTTGCATATCCAAAGTCTTGATAAGGCAATGTAGTGTACGTTGTGCTAATGTTACAGTGTGTTTACTGAGCGCTACATTTCTTCCTTTATTAAAAGTAAACACAACCAAAAAGTACCTAACTGCACAAATGAAAGAGTACTGTTTACATTAAGCACACATACTTTTCATACTGACATGACAAAACTACACAACATTTCTATCATGCTTTTTCTTGCATGCCAGGAAAAGTGTTTTGATAGAAGAACATAATGATATCATTAAATTCCTATGATAGCATAACTATTATTACATTGATCTGTGAATACTACTGAAATTTACCTGGATTCAACTCAAATCCTATTAAATTGTACAACATGTACATGTTGTAAAAACTTCACACTAAAATTTTTTTTTGTATAGAAAATTCACTTTGCTTTGTAATATAATATAATGTGTAGGACATGCATGAATGTAATTGTAGGATGTTTTGAGTTTAGCATCCCAATCCAATCTCATGCAGAGCATGCTGGGAAATCCACTGTCCAGTTTCAAAACTGACTGCGTGCACATGTGTATTGTGTGTTTAGTCTATAGGTATGCGCATTTGAATATATATGTGCGCAGGCATTGTAGTCTTTCTTTATAAATTTACCTCAACAAATTACTTGTCTGACCTTAAAAATGTATTTTTTATCACTTCCGCGTATCCATGTGAATGGAATTATTTGACAATGTTTTGTCTGTACAGAGGTAAAGGGGAGGAGGCCTTCACAGGGGAGAGACTAGTGGACACTTCAGGACTGCGTTGTCGTCGTGTCCAGGCGCAGGTCCTTCATCAGATCTGGAGTGTGTGTGTGTGTGAGTGTGTCCAGGCGCAGGTCCTTCATCAGATCTGGAGTGTGTGTGTGTGTGTGAGTGTGAGTGTGTGTGAGTGTGTCCAGGCGCAGGTCCTTCATCAGATCTGGAGTGTGTGTGTGAGTGTGTCCAGGCGCATGTCCTTTATCAGATCTGGAGTGTGTGTGTGAGTGTGTCCAGGCGCAGGTCCTTCATCAGATCTGGATACGGCCTGGATCCGGCGGACTGCGGTAAACCTCTGGATAAACAGAGAGACTAATATTAGCATAGACGAGTACATCAGGATTTATGGAAAGTGTTCCGCTTTAGTATCTTAAACGGAAGCTTGTGAAAGGCCCGATTCAAGACATGCAGATCCAAGAACAGTCGTAACCCACTGCCTTTCTTCGATATGATGAAGTGAGGGCTGTAAAACGTACACGTGGAGGAGCAGCGAAGGGGGACATTGAAGTGAAGAGAGAGAGCCTTAATGGCCATTTCTATAACACCAAAAAGGAGGAGACTTTGCAGGATACAGTCAAGTCTGGCAATTTTTTTTTTTTTTAATAATCCCAAATATAAGCAGTGACAAAAACTTTTCCACACTTAAAAGGCAATAATAATAATAAAAAACAATGGTAAAAAAAAATGACAATGCTTGAAACAGCCTTTTCAAAATCCCTTATATCTGCCATTACTGACTGATTAAATTTTATGTCCAAAGTCTTGAAAGGCTTACATTGTGCTGATGTTGTGTTTACTGAGAGCTACATTTCTTCCTTATAGAATGAGAAAGCAAACACAACCAGAACTGCACAAATAAAAGAGTACTGTTTACACTGAACACACATCCTTTTCTTACCGACATGACAAAACTACACAATATTTGAATAATTTTTCCTTGTATGCCAGGAAAAGTGTTGTGATATAAGAACATAAATAATGATATTATTATTATAAAATTGTAAATGTTAGCATAACAATTATTACATTGATCAGTAAATGGTACTGAACTGTACCTGAATTTAACTCAAATCCTGTTAACATGTTCATGTTGAAAGAACTTCACCCTAACAAAGTGTTTTGTAAGTTAATTGCATTGTAAGATCATAATATACTGACAAACCTGAATGTAATGGAGGATGTTTTGAGTTTAGCATCTCAATCCCATGCGGAGCATGCTGGGAAATCGACTGTACAGTTTCAGCTGTCAACAAAAAAATATTCATGTTATTCCAACTCAAGCATGATTTATTAACAATTTGAAGTAAATTGAGTGTAATGAAATCAAATGTTGCAACTCATTTCAAATAAGTAAACTGAACTAGCAGCAAAAGTATTTGGAGTGTAAATTGTACTTGCCTGCAAGTTTGTTTTGTAGCAGTTTCAGTACTAGGCTATTTCACTCAAAAGACAGAAAGTGATCATAAAAAAATGTCAAGGTTATTTTTCTATTTAAACAAAATTGGTGATTATGACTTAAAATCATTATTTTATTTAAAAAATGTTTGCATCTAGACAGTTTGCCAAAAACTCAGATCTCAAATTCTATAATTCTGAGACCAAAACATCCATGCTATTCCTGCAAAACATGTGACATTAATGCAAACAAAGATAAACACAAATGAAGTTGTGAAATTATCCGCAGAATTGAAGATCACTTCCTGATCACAAGATCACACATTAAGTATCCGATTACATGATGAGAAGTTCCTGCATAAGCAAGTTCTGTTCACAAGAAACAAGGAATGAATAAACTGATGAAATGTCTGACTTGAATGCACTTAATATATAAATATAAGCAATTTACTCAACCACAATATGAGTGAATGCATTCTGCACCAATACTTCAAGTCTTCCTGTGTTGAAACAAAATGTATAAATAATTATGGATTTACAAAAAAATAAGTATGATTTGTATACATGAAGTTGAAACACTACAGAGCATGAGACATGTTTTTACCACCGAAAAAAACAAAAACAAATCGATAACACAGCAACACAATTCAGCTAATGATGAAAATAAAAGGTAGAATAATTCAACTAGAATTAAAACAGTAGTCACTGTGGTTGCAAAACTTTCTATTAATTGAAGCTATCGTTCAGTACCACAAAATTAAAGATACTCATTTATTACAGTACAATTACAAACATTTTGATGATTAAAATGTTACCAAGCTTGCCGTGTTTAAACAAAAATTTTATTAAAACTTGGTCTGCACAATATTTATTGTTTCAGCAACTGGACATGCAATGTCCAGGCAAATTAACACATCATTCTACAACTTTTTTTGCTGTTTGATACAAGATCGAGGACTAAACTTCAAGAGTCTGTGCGATATAATGGATACACGGAGGAATTATTTCACTTTATTTACAAAACACAGAGATTCACTGTGGTTTTAATATGTGAATATATTGCAAAGAAAGAAAGAGAGAGGCTTAAAGATAAGGCTTGGAGATTTTGCATATCCAAAGTCTTGATAAGGCAATGTAGTGTACTTTGTGCTAATGTTGTGTTTACTGAGCGCTACATTTCTTCCTTTATTGAAAGTAAACACAACAAAAAAGTACCTAACTGCACAAATGAAAGAGCACTGTTTACATTAAGCACACATACTTTTCATACTGACATGACAAAACTACACAACATTCGTATCATGTTTTTTCTTGCATGCCAGGAAAAGTGTTTTGATAGAAGAACATAATGATATCATTTTTTTTAAAGGAGTCATGACCTGCAATTTTCACTTTTCCACGAGAATCAATGTATGTTATGATTGCCTAACGATTATACACTGGCCGGGAAGCCGATATTTAAAAGTGAAGCGTTCGTTTACCCCAGGGTTCATAAACCAGCGCGCGTGCACGCGCACTCAAATACAAGATTTTGATTTCAGCCCCGACTTGACGTCATGACGGGGCAGGATATACCATATATGGACACCGCAGACCTGCCGCAGGAAGTGCGCCCTGGCGCCCCTCCTCCCCTCATATTCAGTCGAGAAAGAAGCAGAAACGTAGTGCACACTGAGTTGCTCTGTTGTTGACTGCCAGAATCAACATGTAAATGTGTTTTCTCTCCCAGAACGGACCAAGCTGTCAGGGACCAGTGGATTAAATTCATTTTTAATGACGCGGTTCCTACAACCCTTCCCACTGGCTTAACGTTATGTGTCTGTGCTAACTAAACATTTTACGCCGGAATCCTTCACAAATTTGAGGCAATATCAGGCGAAGTTGGCATCGAAGCTCGGGGAAAAGGGGCCATTTTCAACAATCAGACACTTGCCTGCAATTGAAACAGTAAGAATGTGTTTTTATTGCTCTACTCTGTGTAACAAACAGCAGCTAACTGCTAATGCGGCTATTGTATGCTAGCGGGAGTATTAGCTTCGAGGTAAACATGGGGAATGGCTGCTAACGTTACTTTGCAAACAACAAATGACTGAGATCATCATGAATTCGGCTATTGTATATTGATTGCCTAACGCTTATATATGAGGCGCCGTCTAGTTTGTGTGTGTGTGTGCTGTGCTCGCGTCTCATATGAGTATGTGCGCGAGTTTGTGTGTGTGTGCTCGCGTCTCATATGAGTATGTGCGTGGAGAGTTCATATACATGTATGTGTGACTACTTAGTATGTATGCAAGCGTGTTTCATATATGTGTGCGTGAATGAAGTTTGATTTAAGCCCTAAACGGCGCCTCATACTTATACACTGGCCGGGAAGCCGGTCGCGGCCAGGTCGGGTTCATTCATAATTTGCGCCATGATGTCATTTTGTAATGATATGCTAAAGCGTCACCTGCGGTGTCAACCCCCTCCTTCCTGCCACCAATCAACGCGCCCCTCATTTGCATTATTAAAATGACTGTCCACGACAGCCAAAATATCGCATCAGATCTCGCGAGACAATAATGCCTTCAGAAATAAGGGTCTGAGGAGCTCTGTGTTTATTTTTTTTCCACTTTTCTTTTTTAGAAGGGCCTGAAAGACTATAATACAGCAGTAGGTATCCAAGGTAATACTAGGTCATGACTCCTTTAAACTTTAACCCTTGTGTGGTGTTCATATTTTTGTTACTCATGAGCCAGTGTTCGTGGGTCTGGTGGACCCGCTGCATTTTTGGGTTTTTAATTCAACACAATCAAAAATGTTATGTTAAAATACTCAACAGATGTTTACTTCATCCCAATTACAAGCAATATAAACAGCATATATGGTTAATATTTTCTCTTTACCTTTGTTAGATCACATTTAAGAATTGCAACCTCGTGTGGGAATGGCAGGAGTAGAAGCACAAAACTCACTCTTGCTCTCTTTCACACTTACACACAATCTCTCTCACACGCACGCACACACACACTCATGCAGACACATACACACACCCACAACACACACACCCACAACACACACACAAACACACACAAACACACACCCACACACACACACACACTCACTTGGATATGTGGTGTACGGTCACTCTCCATAGGCATAATGGTTTTTCTAATGTACAAACTGTATAATCTATCCCCCTACACTAACCCTACCCCTAAACCTACCAATCACAGAAAACTTTTGCCATTATTTGAATTTCAAAAAACACCATTTGGTATGTTTTAGTATGAGGACACATATGTCGTCATAAACCATGTTTACGTTGTAATACCCATGTCATTATACACATTTGTGTCCTCATAAACCAAGAACATACACACACTAACAGCAGGCCCTGACAGGAGGAGGACAGAGTTAAGGTACAGAGGACCTACAATTTCCACACTTTTATTAGCCCCGGGTCCAGTGGACCCGAACATCCTGTGTGTAATATAAATGTGTAGGGGGGGGGTGGGGGGTGTACAGTGTGTTTTCATTGAAAATGTGTTCTGATATATATTCCTCACAGAAAATGAGCCAAGGCCAATGAGTCTCAGTTTGAAAAAATAATTAATTGTATCATTTTTCTTTTGCTAAAAAATTAAAACGGACCTGTACACCAACAGACCCGAACACCATACAAGGGTTAATGATATCATTACTATTATTACATTGATCTGTGAATGCTACTAAAATTTACTGTTAAATCCTGTTAAACATGTTGTAAAAACTTCACACTAACAAAGAGTTTTGTATAGAAAATTCACCTTGCTTTGTAATATCATAATATAATGTGTAGGACATACATGAATGTAATTGGAGGATGTTTTGAGTTTATAACCCCAATCCAATCTCATGCGGAGCATGCTGGGAAATCCACTGTCCAGTTTCAGCTGTCAACAAAAATGGTTAATGTTATCCCAACTCAAAAACACCATAAATTAATTTTCATTTTACAATTTTAATTGAATTTACAGTTCGGCAATATAATGTTAATGTCGCTACAATAACAGACCGGCGTAGCCTTGGAAAACCCAGACAACTTCCGGCAAATCTAAATTTTGTCTAAAGTTGTCTGGAAGTTTGCCGAAATTTAGACTCTGCAAGTTAGTCTGGCAAAGAGCCAATTCAAGCCCATTTCTAATCCGTCCAAATCGCGGCACCAATCAGAAACGTTGAGGCGGGCTTTACATGATGACGATTCTGATTGGTTTCAGGTCTATCCAATTGTGCCTAGAGGCATGCCTAGCTGTCAGCCAATACATGGGAAAACAAAGTAACTTGCGTTAATTATTTGAAAAAGTAACTAAGATATTTTGTTGTAAATTTTAAAAGTAATGCATTACTTTACTAGTTACTTAAGTTCTTAGTTAAAGTAATCTGATTACGTAACTGATTACGTTTACTTGTAATGAGTTTCCCCCAACACTGTCCACCACGGAGGGGCTGATGCAAGGAGTACCAGATCCGAAAACCAGATCTGGCTGGTCCAGTAAGGCAAAACCATCAAGACCTGCTCCTCTTCCACCATGAACTTGCACAGTGTCTGTGTGAGTAGGCTCACTGGGAGAAATGCATATTCATAGAATGTGCATTATTCTGTCACAAAGTTCACTTATCTGGGTTCCACAGTCGACACCTCCAACAGTCTAGACTGCGAATTGGACATCCGTATTGGGAAAGCATCAATAACCTTCGGCAGGCTTAGCGAGAGATTATGGAAGAACAATTCACTGTCTCTCCACCTAAAAATCCAAGTTTACGAGGCCTGTATTCTCAGCAGTCTCCTGTACGGCAGTGAAACTTGGTGCTCCTACCGCAGACATGAACACCGTCTGAACACCTTTCACTTTCGTTGTCTGCGCTCAATTATTGGCATAACTTGGAAGGATCATGTTCCAAATTCGGCTATCCTTTCCATGACCAAAAGCACAGAACTCTACACTATGTTGCGCACCCGTCGCTTACGCTGGGCTGGCCACACCTACCGCATGGATGAAAACCGTTTACCGAAAGCAATTTTGTACGGCGAAATTGCTGATGCCCCTCGCCCAGTCGGCAGGCCGAAGCTCCGCTACAAGGATGTCCTGAAGTGTGACCTTCAGTCGTTCGGCCTTCCAAGCGAAAACTGGGAAACGCTTGCTGGTGACCGAGCAATGTGGCACGCTTCCATAAGATCTGGTGTCAAAAGATTTTGCCAGCAGTACAAAGACTTCCTTAACAGTAGAAGACTGAAGTGCCATACCAATCGTCGTTCTCGTTGCTAAGGGCTTGATTGATTGATTGAGACTAAATGTGAGCGTGCATTTACTAAATTCATTTGCGCAAAAAAAAGATTCAATATTCCTCAAAATGAATAAAGTCAGTAATGCAGAATCAGAATACTATGCAAACCTCCAATAACTAAATATGTTAAATAAAACATGCATTTTTATGCATTTAATCTCAATTTATTGACCAATATACTTGCTTCTGACCTTAGATAATTCAGTTAAACCAAAGGCAAAATAACGTTTCGGTTGCGTATGCAACCCTCGTTCCCTGAAGGAGGGAACGGAGACATAGTCGACTGAATGGGGTCATCTTCGAGCATGTTAGAACGAGCTTCACGCGAGTTGCATCACGCGCTTCGCCCCACTGCATGGGTATAAACACAGAAGCGGATGCACGCACCACTTGTTTTTCGCTGAGGAGCCAAGCGTAACTCGGATTCAGCAGTAGTCCAGCAATAGTGGCTAAGGGACTACATCCCTGTTCCCTCCTTCAGGGAATGAGGGTTGCATACGCAACCAAGACGATCCCTTTCATATGTTCACGATCGACGTATTCGACGTCAACTGAATGGGATCTACTATGGAAAGCGCCACTAGAGCTGCCACCTTCCAGTGCCTAGACAAAAGCCTGCTGAACGTCCCGCATCTTGAGGCGGTGATAGGACTGGGCTTAGGCCAGGGAAGTCACTGCTGTTCCGCAAGACCCGCTCAGTAGACATGGATAACACTGGGAAAGCGTGCCCTATCGATGGAAGGAAGGGAAGCTACGGAAGCCACATCCAGCCCGAAGGGGGGAAATGTGGGAGATACACATATGGACTGGGCGAATTATTGGGCAGTACAACATATGGAATGTCACTGGGATGACTCCAGCCTATAACAGGGGGGAGGATCAACCAAACAGTGATGGCAGAGAGGACTCTGCCAAGGGGAAGACACAGGCTCACCTCGGGGAGCCATACAGTGGAAGAATACAGATATGGGATCGCCATAGGGAGCACAACATTTGGACCCAGTCTGAATGGCACATGTATCCAGTCCATAGGAGGGAAATGGCGCAGCAAGCCGACACATCGAGCGGGGCTTACGGTGTTAACTCGCTTCAATGTGAAGAGAGCACACAGGAAGCATCCGGCTCGACACGTAGGCCAGAGACTCTAGCGAATGTGTTGTGTTGCCCAGCCCACAGCTCTACAAACATCTGTAAGCGAGGCACCTTGCACCAGCGCCCAGGAAGCGGCTACACTCCGAGTGGAGTGAGCTCGCAGTCCCGGGGGACATGGTACACCTTGGGATTCATACGCCAAGATGATGGCATCCACTATCCAGTGGGCCAACTTCTGCTTGGAGACAGCCTTTCCCTTCTGCTGGCCTCCGTAACAGATGAGGAGCTGATCTGAGGTCCTGAGGCTTTGCGTTCGGTCCACATATAACCGCAAGGAACGTACGGAACAGAGAAAAGCCAGGACTGGGTCTGCCTCCTCCAGGGGCAGCGCTTGCAGGCTCACCACCTGGTCCCGAAAGGGAGTAGTGGGAACCTTGGGCACATATTCCATCCGGGGTCTCAGGAAAACGTGAGGGTTAGCCGGCCCGAATTCCAGGCACGATTCATCGAACGAAAATGCGTGCAGGTCCCCTACCCTCTTGATGGAGGCCAAAGCAAGCAGGATAACTGTTTTTAAAGACAGGACTTTTAACTCAGCTGCCTGTAGCGGCTCAAAGGGAGGTCTCTGCAGTGTGGATAGCACCCGAGGTAAGTCCCAAGAGGGTATAGAGGGGTCACAAGGCGGATTCAGTCTTCTCCTCACCCCCCTCAGGAACCTGACGATCAGGTTGTGCTTTCCCACGGATCTCCCATCCACTGCATCGTGATGTGCGGCAATAGAGGCAACATAAAGGGTGGAGGGAGACAGAAAGCACGGCGCCGATCAAGCAAATTCGGGGGTCTTCTCGTTGAGAAGAACACCATTCAACAAATAAGTTCCACTTCAAGGCATAAGCATGCCTCGTAGAGGGTGCTCTCGCAGAAGTGATGGTGTCTACGACTGACTGTCGTTGTCGGGGGCTGTCGAGAGGAGCTTAAGTTCGGGGAAACCAGGTCCGGTTGGGCCAATAAGGGGCAACTAGCAAGACCTGCTCCTCTTCCTCTCTGACTTTGCACTTTGTCTGTGCAAGAAGGCTCACTGGGGGAAACGCATACTTGCGGAGGCCCCGAGACCTGCTGTGTGAATTTGAGGGTCTCCTCGGTCAGGGAATAAAACAACTGGCAATGAGACGAGTCCGGAGAGGCAAACAGATCTGTGCGGCCCCGAAGTGGTCCCAGATCAGCTGGACCGTCTGGGGATGGAGTATTTTAATAATTTCATAATTACTTTGTTCATTTTTAATATCAGAACCACCACCTAGTAGAACATGGGAACAAGTATAAGTGAAATGCAAGAATATTCTACAAAATGGTTATCTTTACTACTGTTCTTTGTAACGACACTGACTGTCCGGTCAGATGTTCTGAAGTAGCGAATCCTGATTGTTCTTCTCATGCTGACTTAATATGAACACGTACATGTTCAAATTCAGAAAGCCCTAAATGACTGGCCTGGTGCCACAATGGCTACAAGTGTCTACAAGCAGGCCGCTGGTTAATGTTTTACGACGACTTGATGAAATCAACGAACAGGCCCCTGTTGTTTCTCAAACTATAACCGTGCTGCAAGAACAACCCCTTTGCTGTGTCTAACGTTAATTCTTTGTGAACCGAAGGCAAATTACAAGACTGGCTCCATTCAGTGTCTAGGACTATCTGCTTCCCTCAGCAAAATTCTACGACGCCTCAGGCTGTTAAGGGAATTTGCCCACAGAACTACCTTTGTCTTTGCTGAGTGCCATTTTCAAATCAAACCCCCAACCCCTCACGTGGTACAGCACCACGGGATGCAACAGATGCCGACCATAAAGATACACACAGATATACACACACACATTGCCATAAACGGACTTCCACTAGTAAAATTTCATTTTACCAATATTACAAATGTACAAAGAGTGTTCCGGGTGATTTGCATGTTCCCCAGTGTGATATTAGAGTAGTTGTGTTTTTGAATTACAGTAATGTAATCTTAAAATACCTCTGTTCAACATAAGAATGTATCTCTATGTTTCTATCTGTGTCACTATTCGTTCTTGGTCTTGTTTTAATCTCCTTTGCACGACGAAGGAGATTTTTGATAAGAGACTGTGATAAATGTTATGGTTCCATGCGTTTTAATTCCCTGAGCATAATATCATATTTTGATGATTCCATACGAGGGTCGGGCTGCATTAACACACAAAAAGAATCTTCCCGCTCAAAAATCTCGGGAGATGATTTGCCCTCCCCGCAAAAAGGGGCAGGGACGGGATTCCCTCAAAAGACGGAACTTCCCTGTTTCTCACTCGCTCCCTCTCCGGTCAAACTTCGGGAAACACCAACTTCGGCTTCGGCCACCGTCTCCGGACGCGCACCTCCGCGTCACTCCCGACCTTTCTTTTCTTTTCTTTTCTTTTCTTTTCTTTTCTTTTCTTTACTAAGTTTATTTTCATATTAGCCTCTCCCTCCACAAGGGAGATGAACTCTGAATAATTTCTTTGGTAACTTCACGTTCGGTGAACCTTTAAATTCCCGCGACCGCGCTCGCCCCGGAAGACACGAAAGAACGCACAGCTCCTTTCCTCATACAAAGAGAACCATATGCAAGTATTGATTATTGATTTGATTCGATTGATGTGATTTCTTGTTGTCTCTCAAAGGTTACATGATCTGTGATTTTTGCCATAGCCTACTGCGATCTCTGATCGCACATTTTGCTTTCACTTTCTCCCTCTCTCTCATTCTCTCTCTCATCCTTTTCTGTCATTCTATCTTTCTCTAATTCTGATCATTTTATTCTCCCTCTCACTGTTATTCGTTATCTTGTATTGTTTAACTGTATGTTATGTACATAGACATATAATTGTGTATATTGTGTAGTTTGTATATTCTGTAGTTTTGACATTTATTAAAACCCTTAGTATTCTTGATTGATTCTGTCTGTCTGCTCACATTACGAAGTCAATGAATTGTTTTGATCCCAAGCTACATGCTTTATCTTGTTACTTTTCAGTAACCTAAATTGTATAAGGACAGGAGAATATAGTTTCCATGGCCAGAAACATAATTTTCCTGAAATTATAAGAAGTGATAACTTTATTGAGAAGTTGATAAGTTAATCTTACGGCCGTTTGCTGGACAAACAGATTGTTTGATAACTAAATTAATTCCATTAAAGTTATCTCATAAACTCGATCTGTACAGAGACTATTGATATATATTAATGACGAACCATAACCCGTTGTGGTGATCATTCATATATACAAGCGATCTGTTTTCAGCTTCAATAATTTTAATGTAACTGTAATATGCAATATATATTAATCATATTCCTGATTATTTATTAAAATTCCCTGCGTTTACATTACATCTTAGTCTCTTTTAAAAATTAGTTAATTGATAACAAAAAAGGCAGTTGTTTATAACAACACCCAAGAAAAAGGCTGAACAAAAAAACAAACAGCTGGTGGTCCTGCAAACCCACGTTCCACCCCTGCGGAAGAGCTGGCCCTGGGGTTGAATTTGAATTGACCTATTGTGAAGGGCATCCCAGGGGACAGCTCTTCCTTAGACCTACAGCCAGGGACCAGTAGCATCAACTCCTTCATTACTGGTAAATGAGCTTTAAATTCTCTTAGTACACTGTAAAATAAAATAAAAAAACTGGCACTAGAGATAGTTGCTTCAAAAGGAACTTCAGAGTTAGTGCTAATACATTATTTCACACAGAGTACAATTGCTGACCTTGCATAATATCTCTTATTGCAGGAAAAATATGACTTGATTACTGGCTTTTCTTTACAAAGAATAATTTAAATAAATCTGAAGGAACTAAGCTTATATGTCTTGTCTTTTATTAAACATTTAATATAATTTTTTTTACCCCCCTTAAAAAAAATGGAGTTCCACAATTCTGTCCCGTGCAGCTCTGCCACTAGATCGGTCCAAGTGCACAGGCTGGAGCCGGAGGTCATCATCAAGCTTCACCCTCACCAAAGGGCTCCTCTTCTTTCTGATGTGGCAATGTTGTGTAATATGGCACATGCAACAATAATGTCACAGGCCTTGTCAGGTGCAACCTCTCAGGCTTTTCAGACACTGAAATCTTCCCTTTAGTTGCCCAAAGGTCATTTCAATGCGTGCCCTCGTCCTGGCTAGAGCTGAATTGTAACAGGTTTGTGGTCCAGGGTTTGGGTCAGGGAATACATCATAAAATAGTGCCTGCAGGCATAGCCACTATCTCCAAACAGGATTCCATCATCTCCTGTATAATGGAAAAATGCAGTTCTGTTAGGATCAGCAAGTGTGTTAGGATCAGCAATATAACTCTGAAAATTCTTGAGTCATGCACAGATCCTGGCCATTTTGCTTCCAAATTTGTGATATGGAACATATAGTTATACACCATCTAAGAGAATTTAGTCAGTCCACTGCATACTTTTTAGATTTTTTTGAAATTTGATATAATATTACTAATCTGGAATATTAAGAATTGTAATAGAAACTTGCCTGCACATTTACATTGTGAACCCCCTTTCGGTTCACAAAATCCCCTTCATTGAGGCCTTGATGGGAACGTGTGCAGTCTATGGCACCAATCACATTAGTGAAGCCTGAGGGACACATACTGTAAGTCATACTGGCATTGTCATGATTGCATGATCTTCATTAAAAAGTGCTTTACAACCTTGGGTAAGTAGCTTGGAAATACCCCTAAAACAGCTTGTGCACCAGGTAGACTTTGCAAATGCACGACAGACAGGACTTTTCACCAAGTTCTCTCTCATAGTGTAAAGGAAAGTGCCACTTGCAAAAAATCTGCAGAGCAATGCAACCAGGTTGTTGCCGTTGTTAAAGCCCGACTCTGACGAGTCGAACATTTAATTATGTAAATGAGACCCTCATGAGTCTATCAGAAAACGATATCTATCAAAAAGTAGCCTACAATTGCGGTGCGCTAAAGGACTACCCGCATCAGCTCCGCTCGCCGCAATCTAATCTTGTAGACATGAAATGAGCTGCTCGCGAGCAGGTTTAAGCTTACGCACATGTTGCTATGACAGCAAGTCCAGGATGAGTCGGAGAACCAAACAAACCAAGATCATGCCATATCGCCAACAATCAAATCCAGCTAACTGAGTTAGCGACGTACAGAAACACACCCAGAACAGGGAAACAGATAAAAAACAAACATAACCCTGACAGTAATGGTCCAGTTGATATTTATTTTACAGATATCAGATAAGACTTATTTGGTTGGGAGGGCCTTAATTCAGCAATAAATAGAGCATCATTTCTGAGCACAATATTATTCAACTAGACCATCTTCAGACTGCTGGTTCGTATTAATATTTATATCTATGTTTAATAGGACATTTTTGTTTTGAAATGTTTTGATAGGGCATAATATAACTCATATGAATAATTTATTGGATAAAAAATAAGTATAGCAATTGTTTATAAACATGTATTAATATTGCTATTTGTTGTTTATATAAAAATGTATTATTTTGTTTAAAAGCAGATAACTGCTGAATTGTGAAGGTTTTCTGTGAGGTTGATACATTGACGAATTCCAGGTGAGTTGAATGTTTATGCACTCTCCACACCGGGAAAACAGTATAATTGGAATCCATTAGTTTTCTTCTTATTATTTTTCCCTAATGGGAGTCAATGGCAGCCATATGAACCGTAAGTAGGAAAATTATAAAATATGGCACACTTGCAGTGATGGTAAAGAGAAGTACATTTTTTTTTTTTAATTTTACATTCAAATGGTTATAATTTTTTAAACATTTGATCTAGAAAATTAAAACGTAATACATCTGATGCTGATCACATTAAACATCTTACATCAAGACTCTTTTCAAGAATTTTGAAAAGTACAGTATTCTGGTTTTTCACTGCTCCTTAAAATTTTGTTCAAAATCTAAAAAAATGATATTTGGACCGATATTTGGAAATTACTTAACATTTATTTTTATTTTAAATGTATATTTGTTCAAAAGTGTACTTAACGAGGTCAACCAAAAATTGGTTCAGAGGCTGTATCTCAGACAAACTTTGATCAGTCGAAATGAAAACTGGTACGTTTAATCGGAATCACGATCTAAAAACGAATCTAAGGAATCTGAAAGGAGGAAGTTAATTATTTGTACAGCAATGATTTAAGCACAACAAAATAACAATACAGTTCCAAAAGAAAGAAAAGAAAGTTTTAGTTAACTATAATAACCGTGTAAAGTTTTACCAAATTATCTTAATATCATGGGCGTAGAAGATAAAATAAAATAAAAATAGAGCAAACTCAGCAAAGGCATTCAAAACAGCGCCTGAGATCCGCCCTCAAAGTTACTTGCGTTTCACGTTTGATATTTGCGTTTCAGATCGTTAAAATAGGGCCCATGGGGTTCTTCTATATCATTTTATCATTACAATAGCAATATATATGTTTCTTTGTTTAAATGAGGAGGAGAAATTGAAAATGATTCCTTCATATGCTGATATGAGATGTGTTGTTATGTCTTATATCAGGATGGACATGCGTGTGGTTTTGTTTCTAACACTTTTTACTGGGATGTGCGTCGCTGATTCCAAAGGTACGTTTAGAATAATACAAGTAAAAATGCCTGGATTTAAAAATCTCTAACCATTGTGTATTAAATTTTGATCAGATTGATTTATTAAAATTATACCCTGAAATATGGTAATTGAAAATGTGTTTTATTTATTTATATGTATTTGTAATGCTTTGAACCTGTCTTATCCTTTATTTTATTCGATTTCATATCATCTTGAACAGGGAATCTTGCTCTTAATGGCATGGCTGTGCAGTCCTCCTTAGGCCACCCACAGGGAGATGCTCAACATGCAGTAGATGGAAACAGAGAATCAGATTACAAGAAGGACTCATGCACTATCACTAAAACTGAGTTTAATCCATGGTGGAGAGTTGACCTTGGAAATGTCTACAGTGTAAGCAACGTTACCATCACTAATCGTGGAGACTGTTGCAAAGACCGCCTTAGAGGAGCTCAGATTCGTATTGGTAACAAGCTGGACAACAACGGAAACGACAATGAGCTGTAAGAAATGTTTCAATTGTTCTGTCATCTTCCCATGTTTGTGATGTTCAGTCTGGTTTAATAAAACAGGAGGCAAAATTGTAACTCCACAAATCAACCACTCATCGAGCCACAGCCATGGAGATGTGCTTGAACATTTTATTCAGATTGTGATTAGACATTTGTTTCTTGTAGCAGTGCTATCCCAGCTAGAAATGTTTTGTTCTAAAAACATTCTGAGAACATTACCATGAATTTCTAATAACGTTTTCAGCGGGTAGTTTTATTTTGGTTCCCAGAATGTTCTCCTAAAATGTACACAGCAAAAACTCCAGTGATAGAAGTTAATGAGATAATTAAGTGATTAATTGAGCGATGAGTGACCATTATTGAAGACACCTAATATTAACAAGCAGAATCAATAAAGGATAAAATCACTATTTTAAGTCACCATTATGGTGATCAGTGTTTCTTTTAGTTGGGCTCTTGACCCTTACATTTTTAACTTTAGATTTTGTTTGGCTGTTGTAACTGAGTTATAACTCCCAGATGAACAAAGAGAAAAGATGATCAGATGTTGTTGGTTATGTTTTAATATAATCATCATTTGACCTGAATCACAAAACTCATTTAGAGCCTAATCTCTGACTTAGATTTATATTGTTGATTATTACATCATCACAGTGACTCTACAACACAAGATCCAGAAATTTGTATATATTCCAAAAGATTTCTTAAAAGTTGTTTAGAAAAAAAAAAAATTGTTTAGGCACACACAGACATCAAGAATGAGTGTATGAATCTCAACAATGGTGACAAACAAAATATTTAATTAAGAAAAGGAAATTACTAAGACAATTCAGATCATAATTTATTCATAACGCAATGTATGATGGGAGCCATGAATGAGTTTTGATTGGTGGCACCCAGAATGCACTGCAACATGCTTTATTATTGTCACTATTGTTGAGATTCACAGGCTGAATCTTGATGTCTATATGTCTAAATAGGATATTTTGAACAGAACTTTTAAGAAATATTTTGGATTCTACAGAAAATGCTACAAGTCATATGCTATAAAATCACCAGGCTGCTGCAATCAACAAGGCAAACCTAACTCTCTAAACTTTAGTGGTCCGTTGTAAGTCACTTTGGATAAAAGCGTCTGCTAAATGACTAAGTATAAATTAGTTCAGTGATTCAGGTCAAACGATGGTTACGTCAAAACATAACCAACACCACCTGATCATCTTTTATCTTTGTTCATCTGTCAGTTATAACTTAATTACAACAGCCAGACTAATTCTAAAGTTAGTAGTTTAAGGGTCAAGAGCCCAACTAAAGCAAACACACATCACCATAAGGGTAACTTGAAATTAGATTTTCTCCTTTGGTTCTCCTGATATTCTGCTTGTTAATATCAGGTGTCTTCAATAATGGTCAATCATCACACAATTAATAACTTAATTATCTCATTCATTTAAACACTATTCAGTTTTTATTTAACACTCATATTTTAACACTTTAACCCTTTGAGTGTGGAGTCAAATAAACTCCCAGGAGAGTTAATTTAACACGGGAGTTTTTGCTGTGTAGGATAACATTCTCTAAAAACATCTCAAAATGTTACATTTAAAATGTTCTTGCTTTGTTAACACGTCAAATTACAAGAACGTTTTATAAAATACATTCCGTCATCTCAGGCCTCAATGATATCCTCAAAACATTTTGCGAATGTTGATTTGATAATGTTCCTCATTTGTTATTATGGAACATTATATAATATTTTATTTCAACAACATTCTCAAAACATCCTCAAAATGTTCCAGTTAAAACGTTATATCTTAGTTTACATTTAATCTTATAGAAACATTATTTGGAAAGAGAAAACATCCTTAAAACATTCTTTGAACATTACATTCAAATGTTTTCCTTAAAACATTAACCAAACTTGTAGGGAATGTTAGCCAACATTCTGAAAACGTTCCCTGCTAGCTGGGATACAAAACCATTTGATTTCAATACAGCTGAATTGAATTTGTTAGACGTGTGAATTGTAGCTTCTGGTTTTCATTTTAACACTGTTCATGTATTTGCAGGGTTGCAACTATTCTCACTGCTCCTGATGGCACACAAACATTTTCATTTGAGTCTGTTAATGGCCGATATGTCAACATATTTTTACCTGGGAATGATGAAATCCTCACTCTGTGTGAAGTCGAGGTGTTTGCAGGTAAGGGACAGAGAGAAGACTGATTGAATTTGTTTATGTACTTATTAATGTGTGTGTAACTTTTATTATTTTATCAACAGTAATGGACACACCATCATACATTTGTGGTCCAAGTGAGTGCTCTTCATTACTTTCAATGTTGTCGATAGTGCATGTATAATATTCTTACTGAACATTTGGTAACCAATAAGGGATAATGTACATCAAAATGGATTTTATCGCAAAATAAACCCGACAGGGTGATCAAGACCCCGGCTTACTACATGGCTACTAGCCACAAAAGAAATAATTTTGGACACAAAATATTGTTTTGAGTTGAAATATTTTATAAGCTCGCTTGTAATAAACGCAAAGCTTCTGTGAAGAAAAAAATATTCCTAGCAAGACAAACATTTAAGGGATATTGTACAGTCATGTAAAACAAATAAATGGTTATATGGAGTTGAGTACTTTTATTATCCCCTTAGGGAAATTTTGTTGCTTGCGTTTCACATACTCACATACACATACAGCACCAGCAATACACGTCACATAATACGAAAAAAGAGAATGAAAGACAATAATAATAAGATACACAAAATCATCACTGAGACCCGCTCAGTACGCAGCTGCATTACCTTTGTTCAACAATTTGACTGCCTGTGGCAGGAAGGAGTTTTTCCCCCTGTTTTTAAAAATCGCTGGCATCCTGAACCTTCGCCCAGAAGGTAATCTCTCAAATTGATCAAAAAGAGGGTGTCTATTGTCTGCTGTGATTTTTGTTGCTTTGCTGAGGCATCTGTTAAGATAAATTTGTTCCAAACCTCTCAAGGGGATACCAATTAGTTTACTCGCTGTACTTAAAACTTTCCTAATTGAACTCTTTTGTTTCACTGTGGCATTTCCAAACCAACAAGTGATACAAAATGTAAAAACACTTTCAATAAAAGAATTATAAAAAAGTCTGAGGACTGAGAGACTTATATTAAATGACAACATCTTTCTAAGGAAGTAGAGTCTTTGCTGTCCTTTTTTGTTCACAGCCTCTGTCCATTTATCCCACCTCAGTTTGTGATCAAAGATGACCCCAAGATATTTGTACTCTTCAACACTTTGTATTGGCTCTCCTTTGATAGTGGTTACACTCACTGAAGACTCCTTCCTAAAATCAATGCACATCTCCTTTGTTTTTAAAATATTTAACTTAAGGTTTGACATGTCACACCAAGAAATAAATTCATTTAAAACAGGTCCATGACTGTCCTCGTCCCCCTTTAGGAGACTGACTAGTGCAGTATCATCTGCAAATTTGATAAAAAATCTGCCTGAGTGTGCACTTATACAGTGATTTGTATACAATATGAACAATTGGGGTGAGAGGACACAGCCTTGTGGGGATCCGACATTAGTAATTTGTTTCTCCGACATTGATCCACCCACACTCACTCTCTGTACTCAATTCCTTAAAAAATCCCGCAACCACATAATCAGTCCCCCATCCAAGTTAAACTCTGTGGTTAATCTTTCGACCAACACAATTGGCAATATTTTGTTGAATATGACATATGATTTGTGATGAAACGTGTAAAAATAGTATAACATAGTTTAACATTATTTGGCCCATTTTACTGGGATTATACTTTAGCACATTAAAGTAAAAAAAAAAAGTTATTGTTTATTATTTTATGTTAAACAGGGAATCTTGCTCTTGGAGCCACAGTTGTTCAGTCTTCCACAGTCGCTGGAGGAGTAGCTCAAAGGGCTGTCGATGGCAACAGGAATTCAATTTGGGGTGGTGGGTCATGCATTCATACTAATGCAGACAGAGACCCCTGGTGGAGAGTTGACTTGGGGTTAGTCTACAAGGTAAACAGGGTTAGCATCACTACTCGTGGAGATGGTGGTGCAGAGAGGATGAATGGAGCTCAGATCCGTATCGGCAACAGCCTGGAAAATAATGGCAACAATAATGAGCTGTAAGTATTGTCTCTCTTTAATAATTACACAAATGGTTATAAAATGAGTAAATAAGATAGCATTCATTTGAATAAATACTTTCAATACAAACTTGCCTTTGACAGAAGTATATTTGATATGCTTCTTGCAGTTTTGATTCGCCCCTCTCTATTTCTCTGTTACTCTGTGTCTTCACAGGGCTGCAACTGTTGTGTCCATCCCAGCTGGAGAGACAAAAACATTTGAGTTTAAGCCTATTAAGGGGCGATATGTGAACATTTTTATACCTGGGCGCAATGAACATCTCTTACTGTGTGAGGTTGAGGTGTTTGCAGGTGAGCAATAAAAGGAGAGAGATGGTGTGTAGACATTTGTACTATTTACACTATGTGCATGTTGCCTTAATGATTTTCCTTTTCTGATTTCATTGCCAGATTAAGTGGAATGAGAGGATGTTACGCCACAGTCCACTGATCCTACAAGCAAAATACCAAACTACTGTTTTCTGAGCAATACTAATATTGCACTTTTTTCATTGTTTTCATTTGATCTATATGCACCTTTTATCCTTAAGATAAATGATAAGTTTCAGTGCATATTCAGTAAAGGTTTGTAATGGTTTTAAATCACCTGATTCTTAACCCGTTTGATCCCGGGGTTTGTGTATTTGCCCATCTTTCCTTTTCTTTCTGCTTTCTACATCAATAAATTACTACAGCATTGCATGTTGTATTGTATGTTTCTGGATCAAAAATTTGGATATTTACAATGAGGAGGAGGTATAGTGTTACATAGCTACCCATCTAGGGTTGAGGAGCTGGTAACAAAGTAAAGTATTACATTTTACAAAAAAAGAGAAAGAAATAGTAAACCATGGAGAGAACGAGGATTTCCAACCTTCTGTCCCAGAATCAACAACACAACCACCAATTCAACCAATATTAACTTTCAATTTTCTGTTATAAAGAGTAAAAAAAGGCACAAAAGCAACAATAACCAGACCAGAAATATCAAAAAGAATAATAATGAAATTAGGGGTAAAAGCTTCAGGGGAGAGCCTGGCCAAAATAACAAACAATACAAAAACTAACTACCCCAGAAATCTCTCTAAATTACCTGGAGAAAGATAATTCAGAATAATAATTTACATAACTGTTCCCTTTCTCCCTTGTAAGAAAGAAAAAAAGAAAAAAAAAAGAAGACGTTGGGATATCTTTCAAGCAGAAGTTACTCTTTATTGAGGACTCGCTGTAGTCATCCAAGTCTGACTATAGCTCAGCACAGAGTTTATACCTTTCAAGGGGAGGGATACATAGAGGTGGAGACAATCTACACTGTTAAAAAAAATTCCGTTAAAAAACGGAAAAAGTGCTGGTAATTAATTACCAGCACTTTTTCCGTTATTGTACGGGCACTTCCGTAAACCTTAAAACGGATATTTCCGTAGATTTACCTGAGTTTTTCTGTACCATTGACGGACACTTCCGTCAAACCTAAAATGGAAAATTCCGTATTTTCCGTAAATTTTTGCGTTATTGTACGGACAATTCCGTAAACCCTATAACAGATATTTTCCGTAGATTTACCTGACTTTTTCTTTACCATTTACGGACACTTCCATCAAACCTAAAATGGAATATTCCGTATCATTAAAGTACTCGATCCGTACCATTTACGGACACTTCAGTCATCCTAAAATGTTTAATTCCGTACAGTTCTCTATACCGTTTATCATCAATAAAGCACAAATGTAGAATCACAACAATTATTTATTTCCTTTAACAGCTGCCAGTGCTTTAAAGTGATTGCACTTTTTGTGGTGAATGAATTGCAATATTTACATTACAACCATTAAAACATTCAGAACATCACAACCATTAAAACATTCAGAACATCACCTTCACATTCAGAGCAGTTTTACATACATAAACCAGCTGTTCTCTCAAAGAACTACAGCCATGTCCTTTAACAGGGAGCTGCCAAATCTAGCAACTTTTTAGCACCCACAGGCTGACAGGCATTAATTAATGCCTGTTGGATTTGTTAAAGACATTGACAAAATAAGACAATAAAACTGCCAGCATTGCTGTTGCTGTCTCACCTGTCAGTGCAAAATGAGGAGCCCCCTCCAGGAGGATGCAGAAACCTACACCTCCAACTCCACATATCACACCGACAAGCAGAGCTCTGCAACCAATGTCTGACCTTTCTACAAAAAACAAATAAAACATTAGAAGTATTACATTATACAACTTTTCTATAAAACATCAGTGCAGCAATAACAACCATGACCTTAGAAGGATGACTCTGTGCAACATGCCATAAAGAGATTTCTGCAAAAAATAAAACTTAACAGACAGGCCACATTGACAGGCAAAGCTCTACCTGGAATGACAAATATCGCCCACCTTCCCTCCCCCTTAACATGGGGGATTTGAAACTGCAGCATGTGTGTTGTGGGCATCTAGTTAAAACATCTGAACTCACATCATACTGTAAAAATCTGTATTTCTACTCCCAAGCCCCATGTTTTTGGATTTGCCTGTGTGTGTGCGTGTGTGTGTGTGTGTGCGTGCGTGTGTGCGTGTGTGTGTGTGCGTGTGTACATTCAGTCCAAAAAGGTATTTTCTGAGCTTTGAGAACAGCTCAAATGGCCCACTCAGATTCCTTCTGCTTGCATTCAAATTCCTTCAGCTGAGAAACCAGCTTGCACACCTGTGGAGGAATGCAGTGCTGTTTCTTCCCCTTCTTCTCTGCCTTGGAGCCTCGCTCAGGATTGATCCCAAAGAAAACTCTGAGAAAAAAATAATAATTATAGTGAGATGCAGACAAAGTTTGCACGTGTAGTGTGACTTGACAGGAGTGGAGCAGTTCAATAAAATCATACATTTGTTTTCTTCAATATGCCCCTATGTGTGAACCTCTCTATCATTCTAGTTGACCATCTGTCTAGTACCCAATGTTGTTGTGGTGCTGGTGCCAGTGGCTAAGCTTATCTCTTCCTTTGTCTTTTCAAGACACATGCATTCACACTGCGCATATACAGAAATGTTTGCAAGGGCGAGAAGTCTGCTTATCACCAACACATGACAGCATGCATCCTCAACATGTGTGCAGGGATATTATAAATGCACAGAACACAGAAGGGGATAGAAAACACAGTTGACATCGTCCTATCAAAAGGTGTAACAGCACATTTGAACACGGACTGTCCTGGGGGTTACTCAAACATGGAGTGGAGCAACTGTGACATTCAGTGCATGTTACACATCAAAGTATTAACATTTGGGCATGAATCCAGCATGTATTATTTTTTAAATGAATATGTTTAGTCTTTGCTTCTGGAGGGGGTTCCTGGAACAACATATTTTGAGGTTGGAGTCTGCAGCCAAATACATTTCAGATTGTGTGTCTTTGACATGAAAAGGTTTGACCACCACTGACATAACCTGGTCTCAGGTGCTAATGGTTTTAAAGAGATAGCTCAAACGAATTTTGTGTCAAGAAACCATTCTAAGAAAAATATGTTTTTGCTCCATTTCCCAACTAGAATCATGTTATGTTTGTTTTGTTTTTGATTGACTTGGGACACTATGTAAAGCAAAAAGCATGTTACCTGCCATTTTAAAAAATATGACACATTTATTCCAACAATAGTCTTCAACAGGGAGCTACGAAATCTACGAACAAATCCATATTCAGGGGGATCATAAGCCAATAACAGCAGATCTAAAAGCTCACAGCATGTGGCGACACATTTTGAACTTGTACATCTCAGACAAAGGGGTTTGGTGTGGATTGACAAAAAGCAGGTCGGGTGCAGAAAGGCACGGCAAAGTCACATTTACAAAGTATTTCCAAACAATGAGTGCTTACCTTTGCATGAATTCGAGAGTAAAAGCCATCTCCGGTGGGTATTGAACGTTGCAGACATAAAACATGGAGAAGACGTAGCTCAAGGCCACAATGGGAGAGGTGATGTGGTCATTGACAAGTAACCCATCAAGAGCAATCTTGAATTGCTGGTCACCTTAAACACAGATAAAAAAAAAAGATAAAGAAAAAAAATAACAATTCTGAGCATCATGTACAAAAAAAATAATCCTATATTTTAAGGCAAGCAAAACATTTCTTTAATAAATACGACAAAACAACAGCTTATAAAACAGCTCGCTGAGATACAAAAAAAAATTAACTACAAACCTCTGACTAGGATGCATGGGGTCACTGGGAGTTCGACTTCAGGATCTGCAGAGATCTGTTTTGGTGACAGACATGACACATGAATTAATGTTTCCAGTGCACACAAACCTGCTGGCAAATTGACTATCTGCTAGTGTCTTCATCAGACAGAGGTAGCCATTAAGCACAGACATTAATGTAAATAGTTTATAGAGAGAGAGTTTATAGAGAATTTCAGCAGTACAATTAGGGGAATCTATACTTCATACTGTGATTGGTTACTTGGTTCACCACTGGATGCAAATAATTATCTTGCACACAGTTTCAAATTTACAACATCTACCTCTTTTTTGTCGAAGAGTTTATAAGAGTCTTCCTTGAAGTATTTTGCAATGCCACAGATGAGCTGTATTGGACCTTCACCCGTCTTCATCCTTTTGGAGTCAAGGAAGTCATTGATCCCCTTTTCTTTTTTGGAAAGTTCCTGTTCAAGGTTCAAGGTGTTAATTTTGTACAGGTACATAAGACTAACACTCATTTTCGTTTGGTCTCCAAAAAATGCAGCTATGGAGAGAATTTTGAAAAAAAAATAAAAAATAAAAAATCAAATTATTTCATTTTCATTTGCAACCTGTTCTGTTTTGATCTCAAATGTTCTGCTTTTTTGGTTGCCACTTCCTGATTTTTGGTCTCAAAAAAAAAAAAATCTATTCTATTTGATTGTTCATCCAATTTATTCTATTTGATTGGTTGCAAGTTTATCTTTTTTGGTCTCAACTCTCTTTTTGGTTGCAAATCTTTTTTTGATTGATTAATAAAGACAAAATTCTCTCCATATGGAGCAGCACAGCACAATCATTATAATAACAGTAACAACACACCTGTGCCAGCTTGTTTTGTACAGAGAAGCCAAGGAGTTTAGATGCATGATCAAACAGGTGAGGAACTTCAAACAGGAACGGCCACTCGTCCTTTACAACGCCAATAGGGGTATCAGCATCGTTGAGGATTTCACGCTGAATGGGATATGTTTCAGTCATCAATTTTCGAACAGATGACTCCTAAAGATATGAGGCAGTTAGTCAAACAGTCGAACAGTTAGTCAAACTAACCAATTAAAATAATAAAACAGGGTATCAATTTCAATAGACTATGGGCGTAGTGATGTCAGACGATCTACAATTTCACAATGTGTCCTACAATTTCACGTGTCCTTACAACACAAGAAAATAATGGATGATTGCAGACCCACCTGAAGATCCCGGGTTTGAAAGGCACGTTTCAAGTCATCTCGTTTAGACAGCAGGTCTTCTCTACACACAGTCCCCTCAATGATTGGATCCCACGCCACACATCCATACAGATCTGAATTCCTGGCCCTTTTCTTTGTTGAATTTTCACCCCCTGCTCGCCTCTTCAGTGAGCTTTGTGGCCTCTTCATGTTTTCAATTCTGTGTTCCAGCTGACGAAAGAGAGTTTCAGAACCATCTTTTGCAAAAGGTTTGTTTCCAAACGGCTCTGTCAGCTTGAAGGAGGCAGGATATTGTCCTACAATCATACTGGCGAGTTCCCTCAGCTTTTGTCTACCAGGTCTTCCTGGGTGTTTATGGAGGTAATCTTCAGCGACGATCCGAACCATCTCTCGTCTGTCTTTCTCCATTACGTACTTCTTTTCACGCAACTCATCCATGACTTTTGAGGGAAATTTGTGCCATGGTACAGAATATGTGTCTTGGGATGGGGAGTCGGCTGTCTCAGGTGGTGTTGAGGGCAGCTGAAACCTCTGTGGCTCAGGTGTTGATGAGGGGCCAGGCCTGGTGAACTGCGGTGGAGCTTGTGAATCTATGGATGACATGACACACATCTCCATAAATTAAACACATCACGATTGTTACGAATCAATTAATACATTGGTCCTCAATGTCCAGTTTGTGTCCACCAGGAATACAAATGGACCTAATTACAAAAAACAATTATAGGGTAGTTATTGCCATGTACAGCTGATGGCAACCTTTTTTTTTGCATTTTTTGAATAAACCTTTGTAGTCTCAGAAAACTTGCATTAAAACAGAGGGGCAAAAACTCACCTGCTTCCAATGCTTTGACAGCTCTGACGAATCTTTTGCACTGAATGAAGGGCAGAGTGTCTTTAATGTCCTCCGGGTCCACAAGGCTCAGGTCATCTACAGAGAGAACTCCTAATTCCTCCAGTTTAGCCATGAGTGTATCCATCTGATCGCTACTGAGTGATGGCATTGCTTTCTTGACATAGTTTTTCACAAGTTCCATGTTGGTGTGTGTTTAAGAGGAATGAGCCACCGAGTACCTCTCTGGTAAGAATAAAGTGGATGATAATCATCAATTTTGTTCAAATCATGGCAACTGAACAGGTCAGAAGCATTTTCATCAAGTTCATAGAGTCCAAGCTCAGGTACCCAGCTGGCAGTTTTCCCCCGAAGCAAAAGTAGGACATTAGTTTCATTTTTTACAAAAATGCTTGCTATTTGTCCTAACTGCAGTTGTCCTTTGGCATAGCTCAGTAAGACCAGCATTCCATTTGCATATGTAGTGCCTTTAACCTGCACTCTCTCTGTGACAACTGAGTTACTTGAGTTCAAATCAAATTCTTCAACCACTGTCTTTATGTTCTGGTCATAGAGCTCTGGATAGAACCGTGTTGAGTCTGAGACATGAACCTGGGGACTAAACAAGGTACCACAAGACTGATAAGCCTGAAGCAACTGGTGCCGTTCAGCCAGAGACTTGGTTACATTTATGAAGTTCTTACTTGCCCTAATGCACCTTTTAAAATAAGAATGTTTTGATTCAAAGCGCATTGTCCAAGTATATATGAGTGGGCCAAATTGTAAAGTCAAGTGTGCATAGTGAAGCAGATAGTGGTGTTTCGGTCTAAGTTGAACTCTTGGAAATAACTCTTGCCTCAATTCCACATACAGTTCAATCAGTCCCTTCATGAAAGCAATCTGCGACTCTGAGAGCCGAGGTGCACAGACAAATTCAACAAGCTCCCTCAGAAGTAGTACCAGTCCCCATACTTCATTATCAGCATCTTCAATTGTGTCATGCACCAAAACAGGCAAGAATCTCAAAAGCCACCTGTTTTGGGCTGCATGCCCTCCAAATTCACTGATTGTTGCCAAACAGTATCTGCAGAAATATTGAGCTGTGCTGAAATTTTCTGTAAAGCCACCAATCATGTGGGAGCCCAGATTATCTCCCATTATGCACGCAACAGTGCCTTTATATATCTTTCCATTGAAAGATATGCCCCTTTCCTCCAGCTCACACAAGTCTGACACTAGCTTATTGAAAATCTTATCCATTCCAAAGTATTTGCAATCTTTCTCTACACAGAGTAATGCCAACTGTATCTGATCAACAGTTGATCGTTGGTGTGGATGAAAATTTCCAAGTGTGAAGTAGACAGCCAATACTTTATGCTTTGTCTTGGCAGATCCGAGTGGATTAGCCACCTCAAAAGCATCCTGAAAGAGCATTACCTTTAAACTGTCAGGGTCTGAGGAAAACATGGCATTGGATTTGATGGCCCACCCATCAGTGACATCACAGAGTACATCATCTTCAGAATTTGAACTAGGACTGTGCTGATCTAAACCTTGATGTTTCAGAATTACTTTGAGGGTTTCCAGAATTGGGATGTAATGATAGTGCCTCTTCTGGCCACTGCGATTGCGTCCAAGAAAGACTTCAACAGGTTCAACATAGTCATAGTGTGACTTGTAATATTTCAGCCTCTTGTGTTGCGTAGTTAAATGACCCTTTTCATGTAATGCCTTGTGCATAGGGCTCTGCTCAAATACACTATTCCCAAGAGATGTTACAGTCTCCTTTGGAACACCATACTGCCCCAGTTCACGGGCTAGTGCATCCACAGTATATTCCTGTTGAATATCACTTATAGTTCTCATTTCATTTGCTATTTCTGTTATTGTGGAGGCTGGGACCAAATATTTTGCCTGTAAACCCAAGTAAAACTGAGCAAGACTCTCTGTGAAGTTGTCTTTCACTTGATCACTGCAGAAATTATCACTTTGTTCTGCATCAATGTTAAAACTTTCAGGTTCTTCAAGTTCTACAGGTTCTACATGTGATCCTTCACCTTGGAAAGAGCGTTCTGTTAGTTCACATATATGAACTGGGGCTATCTTGGTAACATCCCACCCTTTATGGTATCTGGAAATATGCGTTAAAAAGGATGACTTTACATTGAATGTCTTAGAACATCCATCAAAGGGACATGTTACAGTCAAACCCTCATCTATGTGACCACTCAAATGACACTTTAAAGTTTTAAGATCAGCATATTCACTGCTGCAAAAATTAAACGAGCACTTTAACTGTACAGACACATTGCGGTTTCATGTTTGTGTGCTCCTACTGTCAACATGTGCTGGTGACATATGCACAGCAAGGCTACTGTATGTGTTAAGCTTCCTTCTGCAATCCCTATGGCCACATAAAAAAAATACATTATTATTATTTCTGTGTGTTCGGCAGTGTTTCAAGTAATCAGTCGAAGACTGGGCATTAAAGCCACAAATGTTACAAGTCAACATGTTTAAGAGATTGAATTTGCCAAGTGAAGGATAGACAGAATCAGAACAGAATCAATATGAAAACAATAAATTCAGATCAGCACGGTGAAGCACATTCACTTTTCAGATACCTTCAAATAAGCAATCTGCTTTGGGCTGCAATGTTTTCCTCACTGCTTTTTTCACTTTAGGGAATGGAAAGTCTTATAAAGCACGGAAATCTGATTCTACTTAATCATCACCCCTTTTAATTATTGCCATTTTCAGTTGTATGGTAACGTAACACAGCGAGCTATAACAATACACACACACGTAGCTAATTTACACACACAGACGCACGCGCGCCCGCCCAACTTATGGGCTAACTTTAGCTGGGCAAACGGGCCGTCGTCCACCCACGCTTCAAAATAACGCAAAACGCACACATTCAAATGTTACCATGAAACACACACGGCTACCAACTGACTATCGAGACCAAATTTCATGTACGAGGAGAAACAAAAAATTGGCTTTTGACGTACTTACGAACCGCAGGCGGCGGGCTAAGTTAATGCTAACGCAGCTAGCAGCAAACGTCCACTCACGCTTCAAAATTACGCGAAACGCACACATTCAGATGTCGACATGAAACACACACGACTACCAACTGCCTATCGAGACCAATTTAATGTACGAGGGGGAACAAAAAATGTGCTTTTGACGTACCTGGTACTTAGGAAGCGCAGCCGACATGCCAATGCTAACGCAGCTAGCAGCAAAGGTCCCGTGCTCAGCTGCGAGCCACACTACCCTGTATAGCTCCGGTTGGAATGCTGCTAAAAACCTAGAAACCTTCAAGACAAAATTAACCAACTAATAATTTGTCCAACATTTCATTCGGGGAAATGCGACTGTCTGGCGAGGGGTGCCAGAACAGAACGCCCGCCATGCAGACGTAAATGAACAGAAAACGTGCTTATCATGTGTTTAACATGTTTAACTCAATATATTTTGTTTGAGAGGTGGAACTCCATTCCTATTCTCATTACACACAACCAACCTGTTTCCAACTTTCCATGTGACTCGCAGAACTTCAGGATGGCACTGACCGCACTGAGTGTAATGGCGTCGGAAAATTCTGTCTGGGGAGAAAATTCTACCCATACTGCCTTGCGCAACAGCAAACTTTCCGTATTTCGCAAAACGGAGCGAATCCGTAGCAAATCCACGGAAAAGGGACCCCTAAATTTACGGATTTTTTTAACAGTGTAAACAAAGCATGCAAATGCATTACAGGAGTCAACCCGTTACCGGAATTTCGCTGGCCCTGATCTCATCAGCATAAGTGTCATTCAAATGCATAGATGCTAATCCAATCAGGGCGACAGTATCGCCCATACCTCACTTCACCGTTGCAAAGATCATTAGTTATTAACTTAGGGGCCGCTTACACATCACCGTTCTAACAAAAACCCTTAACGCACTTCGGCCGCTCATTCGCATGTCAACAGTGTTTAGTGCTCGAGAACGCAAACCTTGAAATAGATTCCAAGGTGCAAGCCTTGAAAAATGTAAAAAAAAAAAAAGTTATCTCTGCGCAAACTTCAAAAACGCGAACCTGTGAGAACACTGACTGCGTGCACATGTGTATTACGTGTTTAGTCTATAGGGATGCGCATCTGAATATATATTTATTAGTCTTTCTTTACAAATTGACTTCAACAAATTACTTGTCTGGCCTTAAAAATGTATTTTTTATCACTTCCGCATATCCATGTGAATGGAATTATTTGACAATGTTTTGTCTGTACAGAGGTAAAGGGGAGGAGGCCTTCACAGGGGAGAGACTAGCTGACACTTCAGGACTGCGTTGTCGTCGTGTCCAGGCGCAGGTCCTTCATCAGATCTGGAGTGTGTGTGTGTGTGTGTGAGTGTGTCCAGGCGCAGGTCCTTCATCAGATCTGGATACGGCCTGGATCCGGAGGACTGCGGTAAACCTCGGGATAAACAGAGAGAATAATATTAGCATAGACGAGTACATCAGGATTTATGGGAAGTGTCCCGCTTTAGTATCTTAAACAGAAGCTTGTGAAAGGCCCAATTCAAGACATGCAGATCCAAGAACAGTTGTAACCCACTGCCTTTCTTCGATACTATGAATTGAGGGCTGTAAAATGTACATGTGGAGGAACAGCAATGGAAGTGAAGAGTGAGAACCCTAATGGCCATTTCTATAACACCAAAAAGGAGGAGACTTTGCAGGATACAGTCAAGTCTGGCAACAAATTTTTAAATAATCCCAAATATAAGCAGTGACAGAAACTTTTCCACACTTAAAGGCAATAATAATAATAATAATAATAATAATAATAATAATAAAAATAATAATGACCAAAAAAAAAAAAAAAAAACCAATGGTAAAAAAAATGACAATGCTTGAAACAGCCTTTTCAAAATCCCTTATATCTGCCGTTACTGACAGATTAAGTTGTATGTCCAAAGTCTTGAAAGGCTTACATTGTGCTGATGTTGTGTTTACTGAGCGCTACATTTCTTCCTTATTGAATGTGAAAGCAGACACAACCACAAATAAAAGAGTACTGTTTACATTGAGCACACATCCTTTTCTTATGACAAAACTAGGTAAGGTACACAATGGCAATTCAAAGTGCTTTACATAGAAGAAATTAAAATAATAAAAAGAAATAAGAATAATTAAAACAGTTTAGAAAAATAAAATAAAATACATTACAGTACAAACAGTCGGACAAACAGAGGCACAGTGCTCATTCAGTAAATGCATAGCTAAACAGAAGTGTTTTGAGTCTGGATTTGAATGTGACTACAGTAGGAGCACATCTGATCTCCTCTGGAAGCTGGTTCCAGCATAATAGCTAAAAGCGGACTCGCCATGCTTAGAGTGAACCCTTGGTATTTCTAGCTGATATGATCCTAATGATCTGAGTGATCTGTTGGGTTTATATTCAGTGAGCATGTCTACAATGTATTGAGGTCCTAGGCATTGAATGATTTATATACCAGTAATAATACTTTAAAATCAATCCTAAATTTAACTGGGAGCCAGTGTAAAGACCTGAGGACTGGTGTGATATGTTCATATTTTCTGGTTCTGCTCTGCGTTCTGTATGAGCTGCAACTGTCTTATGGTGTTTTTGGGAAGAGAGTGAGGAGTCCGTTACAATAATCCACCCTGCTGGTGATGAAAGCATGAACAAGTTTCTCTAAGTCTTGTCTGGAAACAAAGCATCTAATTCTTGCAATATTTTTCAGATGATAGTATGCTGATTTAGTTATTGCTTTGACATGACTACTGAAACTAAGGTCTGACTCTAGTGTCACACCAAGATTCCTGACTTGATGTTTAGTTGTTAGACCCCTAGAGTGAAGGTATGCATTCACCTTGAGAACTTCATCTTTGTTTCCAAACGCAATGACTTCAGTTTTGTCTTTGTTTAACTGAAGAAAGTTTTGACACATCCAACTGTTGACTTCATTAATGCATTGGCACAGGGAGTCAATGGGGCTGTAATCGTTAGGCGATAGGGCTAAGTCAGTGGTCTCAAACCGGTTCCACGGAGGGCCTAGTGTATGCAGGTTTTCTCTTTTACCTTGAACCAAACTGATTGAGTAGGTCACTAATTGGTTAAGATCTCCCCTCACCTGGTAGTCTAGGTCTTAATTGGGCACTAATTGAAGGGAAAGACCAAAAACCTGCATACACTAGGCCCTCCGTGGAACCGGTTTGAGAACTCTGGGCTAAGTAGAGCTGTGTGTCGTCTGCATAGCTGTGGTAAGAGATTTGGTTCTTTCTCATTATTTGGCTCATTGGGAGCATATACAGGTTGAACAGGAGTGGCGCAAGAATTGAGCCTTGAGGGACTCTGCATGTCATGGATGTCCACTCAGACTTATGATCTCCTATACTCAAATAATAACCTCTCCCATCTAAGTATGACCTGAACCATTTTAGGACTATCCCAGAAAGCCCCACCCAGTTTTCCAGCCTGTCAAGAAGTATGTTATGATCGACAGTGTCAAATGCAGCACTGAGGTCATTGCTCTTTTTCAGGAGGGGCTTTACAACTGCAGTTTTCAGGGAGTTTGGAAAACTCCCAGAGAGAAGTGAGGCATTTACCAGTTCTAGAAGATCTGCTTCTAAACTGTTTAACACAGTTTTGAAAAATAATGTGGGAAGTGTGTCAAGAGCGCAGGTTGATGTTTTAAGGTGCTGTACGGTTTCTTCCAAAATTTTGCCATCAATTTCTTTGAAATCAGACATAGTGACTACTTCCTCAGGTGGTTTGATCTGTCTGACCCCAGGGCAACTCAAGGATGTGCTGATCACCTTTCTGATATTATTGATTTTCTCAGAGAAGAAAGAAGCAAACTCACTGCACTTGCTGTCTGAGAGCATTTCACTGGGAATCTGGCTTGGAGGGTTTGTCAGTCTCTCTACAGTAGCAAAAAGAGTGCGTGTGTTGTTTAAATTACTGTTTATAATATTTGAGAAGAAAGTCTGTCTAGCGTTGCCTAGTTCCATATTAAAAGCATGGATGCTGTCTTTGTAGATGTTATAATGGACTACAAGTTTTGTCTTCCGCCACATGCGCTCTGCTTTTCTGCATTGTCTTTTCATATTTTGCACTGCTGTTGAGTTTCTCCAAGGTGCTTTTTGTCTGCCACTCTTCTTCCTGACTTTCACAGGAGCAATATCATCAATTACACTTTTAACTTTTGAGTTAAAGGAATCAAGGAGAAAATCAACAGAGTCGGCAGATATGCTTGGTGTTAAAGAAATAGCCTTCATAAATAGTACACTAATGTTCTCATTTAAGCATCTCTTCTTGACAGACACAGATCTAGCTTCAATGGCAGGAGAGATCAATATATCAAAGAAAATACAGAAATGATCAGACAGTGCTACATCCTTAATAACAATCGATGAATGTTTAGACCCTTACTGATAAGTAAATCTAGAGTGTGTCCCCGATTGTGTGTGGGTCCATGTACATGCTGAGTCAGATCAAAAGTTTTTAAAACAGTTTTGTTTTAAAACTACACAATATTTGAATAATTTGTCCTTGTATGCCATGCAGGAAAAATGTTGTGATATAAGAACATAAATAATGATATTATTATTATAAAATTGAAATGTTAGCATAACAATTATTACATTGATCAGTAAATGGTACTGAACTGTACCTGAATTTAACTCAAATCCTGTTAATATGTTCATGTTGAAAGAACTTCACACTAACAAAGTGTTTTGTAAGCTAATTTCTGTCACGGTTCATAAATCCTTTGCCTCTTTCTTGTCTCGTGTTTCTGTTGTTGTATGTTGCGTGCTGATTGTGTGGGCGTGCCGGCTGATCAGCACTCATCAACAATCAAGTTCATCACTCCGTCACCAGCTGCAGCTCATCTCAGCACCTATATATACTCACTTAATTCTCATCTCCTTTGTCAGATCGTTGTATGTGGTTCCCGGTGTGTGATCTCGTCTTGTTCCAGTCTCGGTGTCTCCTCGTTCCTGTTCGTGTCCCCGTGGATGTTCACCCTGGATTATCACGTCACGTCATCACCCTTCATCACGCCACATCTGACCATCGAAGTCCCTGCGCCACTATCCTGTTTCGCCCTGGACATTTTCTATCACCAACTTGTTTGCAATAAAGAGAAAAGAGTTAACTTGCATTTGCTTCCGTGTTTCTATCATGACAGAACGATCTGACCCATCGATGGAAGCAGCGAGTAGCTCCACCAGGTCGCTGGAGGAATTCGTGAACAGCAGCATACTTCGAATGGACTCCCAGGAGAAGAACCTCAGCGATACAGCTCGCGCTGTTCAGGCTCTAGTGGCGCAGGTGTCCGGGCTCACCCAACAGCTTCAACATCTGCGAGGTCCCGCTGCGCCCCCCACACCGCCGGTTCCCCCACCACCACCAGAGAATCCCTCCCAGTCGGAGCCCCGCCTACCAGTTCCTGAGTCCTATGCAGGTGAACCCAACTTCTGTCGAGCTTTCTTAACAAGATGCTCTATGCACTTCTCTCTTCAGCCCAGAACATTCAACAACGAGCAAACCAAGGTCGCCTTTGTGCTGACGCTGCTGACTGGGAAGGCGGCACTCTGGGGAACAGCGGTGTGGGAGAATCAAGACCCATGCTGTGCCTCGTTCCAGGAGCTCTCCGCCAAAATGAAACGAGTTTTCGACCGGGCCGTCGCTGGACGTGAGGCAGCAAGGATGCTGGCCGATCTGCGACAGGGAGAGAGATCCGTTTCAGACTTCTCCATCGAGTTTCGGACTCTAGCGGCGGAGAGCCAATGGAACGAGGAGGCGCAGTGGGATATGTTCCTGCATGGGCTGGCTGACCGCGTCCAGAAGGAGATTTACGCCATGGACCTACCAGCTTCTCTCAACGACCTGATTGCGTTGGCATTAAGAGTGGACGCACGGTTATCACGAATGAATCGACGCACTTTGCCCAGTCGCCCCTCAGGAGGGTTCGAGGGCCAACGATTCGGAGGCGGGGACGCGGTCAGCCCTGTCTGCGATCACGAGCCCATGCAGGTGGGTCGAGCCCGGCTTTCCCGGGAGGAGAAGGAGAGGCGGAGATCCCAGGGCCTCTGCATGTACTGTGGAGGAGCGGGTCACTTCGCCTATAACTGCCCGTTAAAAGGCCCAGCCCGATAGTAAGTATGAGGCTACTATCGGGTGGGATCTCCGCCGAGAAGTCCTCATCCACATCTACTCTCCTTCCGGTAAGACTGAGATGGTCAACTCACCTTCACGACTGTCGAGCACTGCTGGATTCTGGGGCAGAAGGTAATTTCATGGACCATTCATTTGCACGCAAACTCCAAGTTCCCCTCAGACCCCTCACACACAAGATCTCAGTACACGCTCTCAACGGCCAGGAACTTCCCACCATCTCACTCATCACCGAAGACATCACTCTCATCACATCAGGAAATCACACAGAAATCATCTCCTTTTACATTCTGGATACTCCCCTCGCACCCATCGTCCTTGGTCACCCCTGGCTCACCCGTCACAATCCTAGAGTGGACTGGCTAACCAATTCTGTGTCTGTGTGGAGCAGTTTTTGTCACCAGTCTTGTCTTGTGTCTGCTTGTCCGTCTGTTTCTGTCCCTGTGTTTCAGGAGGAGGCAGTGGATTTATCTAACGTGCCCGCGGAGTACCTGGACCTGAAGGAGGTGTTCAGTAAGTCTCGGGCTGCTTCTCTTCCCCCGCATCGTCCCTATGACTGTGCCATAGATTTACTGCCAGGTACGTCTCCGCCCAAGGGCAAGTTATATTCACTCTCTGTTCCAGAGAGGGAGGCCATGGAGAAATATATTTCTGATTCTCTAGCAACAGGGTTCATCCGTCCTTCCTCTTCTCCAGCGGGGCGGGGTTCTTTTTTGTGGGGAAGAAGGACGGGTCTCTGCGACCTTGTATTGACTACCGGGGGCTGAACAGCATCACGGTAAAGAATACTTATCCTTTGCCGTTGATGTCTTCAGCTTTCGAGAGGTTGCAGGGAGCGTCCATCTTCACGAAATTGGATTTACGTAATGCTTATCATTTGGTCCGCATCAGGGAGGGGGATGAATGGAAGACCGCTTTTAACACCCCCAGGGGGCACTTTGAATACTTGGTCATGCCCTTCGGGCTGTCCAACTCCCCAGCAGTCTTCCAAGCACTTGTCAACGACGTGTTGCGAGACATGGTCGATCAGTTCATATATGTCTACCTGGATGACATATTGATTTTTTCTTCGTCTCTCCAGGAACATGTGCAACACGTCCGACAAGTGCTCCAGAGGTTGCTAGAGAATGGGCTTTTTGTCAAGGCGGAGAAATGCGATTTTCATGCACAGTCTGTTCCTTTCTTAGGTTACATCGTGTCGGTTGAGGGAATGCGCATGGATCCTGAGAAGATTAAGGCTGTGGTAGAATGGCCAAGTCCAGATTCCCGTAAGGCCCTACAGAGGTTTCTGGGGTTCGCCAATTTCTATCGGCGTTTCATTCGCAATTTCAGCCAACTAGCCGCACCTCTGACCGCCTTGACCTCTCCCAGAACGACGTTCAGGTGGTCAGACGCAGCCGAGGCTGCGTTTGCCAAACTGAAGGGTTGCTTCGTTTCAGCCCCCATTCTGATAACCCCTGATCCATCACGTCAGTTCGTGGTGGAGGTCGATGCGTCAGAGGTGGGGGTAGGTGCAGTGTTATCCCAGCGTTCTTCCTCAGACGACAAGATGCATCCTTGCGCGTTTTTGTCTCATCGTTTATCCCCTGCGGAGCGCAATTATGACATTGGCAACAGAGAGTTATTGGCAGTCAAGTTAGCATTGGAGGAATGGCGCCACTGGTTAGAAGGGTCGGGGGTACCTTTTATCGTCTGGACCGATCACAAGAACTTGGAATATATTCGGACAGCTAAAAGACTAAACTCCAGGCAGGCTCGGTGGGCTCTTTTTTTCGGTCGTTTTGATTTTACTCTCTCGTACCGCCCGGGTTCCAAAAACATCAAACCCGATTCTTTATCGCGTATTTTTGACCGTTCCGAACGCCCGTCTACTCCCGAGTGCATTTTACCAGAGTCTCTATTCGTCTCTACACTCACATGGGAGATCGAATCGAAGGTCAAGAAGGCCTTAGAAGGGGTAACGCCTCCGACTCGTTGTCCACCGAATCGTTTATTTGTGCCTGAGGGTTTACGGTCCAGCGTGATTCAGTGGGGACATTGTTCCAATGTGGCTTGCCATCCAGAAGTTAATCGCACTAAATTTTTGGTCAAGCAACGATTCTGGTGGCCTCTCATGGCTCGTGACGTTCACAATTTTGTCTTGGCTTGCTCAGTTTGTGCCACAGGTAAGACTTCCAATCGTCCTCCAGATGGGTTACTTCAACCGCTGCCGGTGCCTTCGAGACCCTGGTCCCATATCGCTCTAGATTTTGTCACCGCCCTCCCACCCTCCCAGGGTCACACGGTAGTTTTGACCGTGGTGGACCGGTTCTCGAAGGCGGCCCATTTCATTCCCTTGCCCAAATTACCCTCAGCCAAGGAGACAGCGTTGATTGTCGTTAATCACGTCTTTCGGCTACATGGCCTCCCGATAGACGTGGTTTCTGACAGAGGACCCCAGTTTGTGTCCAAATTTTGGCGAGAGTTTTGTAAGTGCCTGGGTGCGACTGTCAGTCTGTCCTCTGGGTTTCATCCCCAGAGCAATGGCCAAACTGAGCGAGCCAACCAGGATTTGGAGAGAACGTTGCGATGTTTAGTGTCCAAGAATCCTTCCTCTTGGAGTCAGCAACTGTCTATGGTGGAGTACGCCCACAACACGTTACCAGTGTCATCCACGGGCCTATCACCGTTTGAATGTAGTTTAGGGTACCAGCCACCTATTTTTCCTAGTCTGGAATCCGAAGTCGCGGTCCCCTCTGCCCACGCCTTCGTCCAGAGGTGTCGCCGCACTTGGACTAGAGCCCGTGAGACTTTACTCCAAGTGGGGGCGCGCACTAAGGCCAAAGCCGATCGCCACCGGCGTAAGCCTCCCGTGTATGTCGTCGGTTCTAAAGTGTGGATTTCTACCAAGGACATTCCTCTCCGCTCCGTTTCTAATAAGCTTGCTCCTAAATTTATTGGCCCATTCTCTGTCACTAAAATCATTAGTCCGGTGACAGTCCGCCTCAATCTTCCTCCAGTGTACAGGAGGATTCATCCCGTCTTTCATGTGTCTAAAATTAAGCCCGTTTTTTTTGCTCGTATTAATCCGCCAGTCCCGGTTCCCCCCCCGCCGCGACTCGTAGATGGGGAACCTACTTATTCGGTCAGTCGTGTTCTGGACTCAAGGCGGAGGGGACGCGGATTTCAGTACTTGGTGGACTGGGAAGGTTACGGTCCGGAGGAGAGGAGTTGGGTACCGGCTAGAGACATCCTGGATCACTCCCTTATCGATGATTACAATCGGCAGGTAAGGGAGCCTGGGAACGCCAGGAGGCGTTTCTAGGGGAGGGGGTACTGTCACGGTTCATAAATCCTTTGCCTCTTTCTTGTCTCGTGTTTCTGTTGTTGTATGTTGCGTGCTGATTGTGTGGGCGTGCCGGCTGATCAGCACTCATCAACAATCAAGTTCATCACTCCGTCACCAGCTGCAGCTCATCTCAGCACCTATATATACTCACTTAATTCTCATCTCCTTTGTCAGATCGTTGTATGTGGTTCCCGGTGTGTGATCTCGTCTTGTTCCAGTCTCGGTGTCTCCTCGTTCCTGTTCGTGTCCCCGTGGATGTTCACCCTGGATTATCACGTCACGTCATCACCCTTCATCACGCCACATCTGACCATCGAAGTCCCTGCGCCACTATCCTGTTTCGCCCTGGACATTTTCTATCACCAACTTGTTTGCAATAAAGAGAAAAGAGTTAACTTGCATTTGCTTCCGTGTTTCTATCATGACAAATTTGCATTGTAAGATCATAATATACTGACAAACTTGAATGTAATGGAGGATGTTTTGAGTTTAGCTTCCCAAGTTTAGCATCTCAATCCCGTGCGGAGCATGCTGGGAAATTGACTGTATGTTTCAGCTGTCAACAAAAAAATATTTATTTTATTCCAACTCAAAAGCATGATTCGTTAACAATTTTAAGTAAATTGAGTGTAATGAAATCAAATGTTGTCTAATTTTTAAAAAAGTAAAATGAACTTACAGCAAAAGTATTTGCAGTGTTTTAAATGTCTCGTTCTGGCAAATATGTTATAAAATTGTATTTGCCTACAAGTTTGTCTCTGTAGCATTTTCAGTCCTAGAGTATTTCACTAAAAAGACAGAAAGTGACAAAAAAAGGCAGACCAATGTTATTTATTTTAATATAAATAAAACTGGTGATTATGACTTAAAAGTTATCTAGACAGTTTGCCAAAAATTCTGAGACCAAAGCATCCGTGCTATTCCTGCAAAACACGGGGCATAATGCAAACAAAGCTAAAATTACACAGATCACATCCTGATCACAAGATCACACATTAAGTATCTGATTACATGATGAGAAGTTCCTGAATAAGCAAGTTCTGTTCACAAGAAAGAAGGAATGAATAATCGGAGGTCATCATCAGGCTTCACCCTCACCAAAGGGCTCCTCTCCTTTCTGATGTGGCAATGTTGTGTAATATGGCACATGCAACAATAATGTCACAGGCCTTGTCAGGGGCAACCCCTCAGGCTTTTCACACTGAAATCTTCACTTTAGTTGCCCAAAGGTCATTTCAATGCGTGCCCTTGTCCTGGCTAGAGCTGCATTGTAACAGGTTTGTGGTCCTGGGTTTGGGTTTGGGTCGTTAAATAAGTTACGTCATGTGTCAGCGTGAGCGCGCTCTCTTTTCGCGGGATGTCATGACGACGAAAGGTATGTTTTTATCAGCTCCTCAAAGAAGTGGTTAAAATAATGTTAATTACTTATCGTTTATGGATTTTATGTGTGATATGCGTTTGTTTGTTAACTTTTTTTAAAATGAGAGATTAGTATCCAAGTAATCCAAGTTGTGAACGTAAGAGTATGTTTAATCGAAGTATGCGTTCGAGTAGTCGCAGGCTGCTGAGAAGGGACCGTCTGCAAAGTGCAAAACCCGAAAGTTGTTACTACAAAATATTCAAAAACTTGACCTTCAGTACCACATACATGGACAGCGCCATGTCACACGAACATAGTCAAGTTTTCCTAAAAAGTAACCGTCATCTGGAAACGCTTGGTCAAGCCAGCCGCCACCTAGATATCGGCCGTTTCTCAATACCAAGCACGCCGACTTCGGATCTGCATCCTTGGTAGTTCAGACTTGACAAGTTCGACTCAGGAGAACGAACTCCCGAGGACGGAAGAACTCAAGTCCGGTATCTTCTGCAAATGGAACAGCAGCGTTATTGAGTGTCACTCAGCTCGCTCTGGCTGGTTATGTATATTTAGGCTACAATAAAACAAAATATTTTATAAAACACCACTCTGCCTCTTTTCATTTTCATTTAAAAAATATTAAACATTAATAGCCACACTAATGTGGTTCTGGATATGAGTAGCTACAATGGTTATCTTCACACGAACTATAAACACAACCCTTCCTTTTTTTGTTTTCATTTAAAAAAAATATGAAACATTATAATATTGATCATTAAAACTGACATTTAACAAAAAGACAGGGTTGTGTAATTTTATTTTATTATACATGTAGCCTACATAGAGTGAAGAGAATGTACAATATTTTAAATATATAAAATAAAATGACAAAACCCTTTTTTGTTAAATGTCAGTTTTAATGATCATTATTACATGGCTTGGCTGAATTCCAATGTAGAATGCGGTCTGTTATTTCTTTATAACAGACCGCTGCGAAGTATAACAGACCGTTGCCATGAAAAACAGCGCGTTGCTATGGACGCGGAATGGACTATTTTCTTTGGCGGAAGCAATACAATCGTTTTTAAATCAATAAACTCCTTTTTGAATAAATAATTTGTGTCAAATTATTTATTTATTTTGTAGGTAGCCATGTAATAAGCGGGATAATGTATAGTGAGCCGGTTGTTATAGTGAATAACAACCCCTTCAGGCTGATTCAAGATCCCTCCGCTTCGCGTCGGGATCCCGTTCAGCCTGTCGGGGTTGTTATTCACTATAACAACCGGCTCACTATACATTATCCCTTACATAATAGCCATTATAAAAGTATAGCCTAAACCCACATAGCAAACAGACTTGGCCCAAATGTGGCCTCACAATGGCACTGCTGCCATGTTGCTGGCACTGGCATGCATCATGTCAGCCAACTGTGGGCCAAGTGTGGCAATGATGGCACTGCATGACGGCAGACAGCATTTGGGCTGATTGTGCATGGGAGTTGTGTGGCCCAGATCAGTGTAGCGATTATGGGCCATATTTGTACTGGACAATTGTAAGTATTTAGGCCGCTACTATAGACCCCTTTTGCGCCGACGTCACAGCTACGTCACGGCGCTAGCTGGAGGCAAAACAAACGGAAAACTGGAGGCGGCCAATACAAACCAGCACAGATTCGGCTACATAATAAGGAGCTTAAATTATTATTTTTATTATTAAATGTCATCTTGTTGTGTTGTTGGGTGCAAGAATCGATGAAAAATGAGTATGCTGTATCTGGAATTTTTATTTCTAGAAAATATCCACATCTTTAAAATTGCACCGTAATATGTAACTCTTACATTGTCGTCTTCTTGGCACTAGCTGGCTAGGCAGAACTGCGGATCGTACACACAAATCTTTACATGACCATTCAGCACATAGTTATAGGCATCTAAAGATTTATATGTCCTCAGTTTCTCTTTACCCTCAGTTTCTCTATCGGGTAGGTGTAGAAGTCAGGCCACTCAACCGTTGGTAGCGTTAACGTTAATCCTGTCAGATCGTCCATCCATTGACTGAGCGTGTACGGTCATCTGGTTCCATCCATTAAAATGAACTTTTGCAAATAACAATCGCGGTCCTGGACCCCTTTTCTCCAGTCATTGTTAAAAAAACAAGCTAACAAACTGGCTAACTAACGTTAGTGAAGCGGCCAGAGGGATCTTTCTGCCTCCAGCTAAGCCCCGCCCACACAAATACGTCACCATGTTTACCAACTGTAAAAGGGTCTATATATTCAAGGATTGTCCCCCCCACCACCACAATTTTTCACGGCAGAAATAAAACAGTTTAATACGGAAGCCCTGAACCGCAAGGTGAGAAAAAAAATAAAGAAAACTTATCTCGTTATTTCGACTTAATAAGTCGTTATTTCGACATAATATCTCGTTATTTCGACATAATATCTCGTTATTTCGACTTAATAAGTCGTTATTTCGACATAATAAGTCGTTATTTCGACATAATAAGTCGTTATTTCGACATAAATATCTCGTTATTACGACATAATAAGTCGTTATTTCGACATAATATCTCGTTATTACGACATAATAAGTCGTTATTTCGACATAATATCTCGTTATTTCGACATAATATCTCGTTATTACGACATAATAAGTCGTTATTTCGACATAATATCTCGTTATTTCGACATAATATCTCGTTATTTCGACATAATATCTCGTTATTTCGACATAAATATCTCGTTATTTCGACATAATAAGGGGACATTCTAATATGCATTAAGCTACATTTAGCGTTCTTATAATGAGTTTCTATGGGAGGAAAATGCTTAACGTCAAATTAAACGCTTTGCGTTCATATTCTGGACTTATCTGATTTTTGTAGTAGCCTATAGCCTACTTTATTATGATTTTAGTATCATATTGATTAATAAATGCACGCACAATTATCCGTGAACTTGATAAATGTTGCAGATATGTTTTAGGCTACTATCCACAAACAAATTGCTTTCAATTATGTGTGCAAAATTCAGAATTCAACGAATGCAGTGCAACAACAACAACAATAATAGTTAAATTAATATTAGTATTATTAATAATAATAATAATAATAAAGGTCGCAGTAGTGCTAGGCTAAGGCAGTGCAAGCCAAGTCAAGTAAAACAGAGTTTCTTTGCGTTCATAGTCTGGACTTATCTGATTTTTTTGTAGTATACTTTATTATGATTTTAGTATCATATTGATTAAGAAATGCACGCACAATTATCCTTGAACTTGATAAATGTTGCAGATATTTTAGGCTACCCATAAACAAATTGCTTTCAAATGTGCAAAATTCAGAATTCAACGAATGTGCAGCGATTTGTACAAATAGAAAATTTTATACACAAAATTGTTTTTGTGTATAAAAGACATTTTTGTTTTATTTTGTAGCCTATTAGTGATTATAATTTGCGCGTCCATTTATTGACGTCTGAGTCGATCTCATTTGAGTGTATTCGGCAATTTGCTTAACGTGGAATTAAACACGTATATTCTGAGCTCATCAGATTTTGTTGTGCATATACTTTATTAGTATGATTATTTACTGTGTTTGGTCTGTTAGTAAATATGTTAAGGTTTGTATTCATTTCGATATGCCACTAGAGGGCAGAATAAGACCGGGAATTATAGAATGCATTGTAGTTATGTTGACCTACTGTTTTCATAACACTGGGTATTCTACTAATTTATACTTTTCTAAAACGTTGCATATTAATGGCAAGTAACTTATTTGGCAATTACACATAGTGATATTGTAAGAACGGCTATTGTAAGAATGCAGTGTGTGGTCGAAATTTTAAACCAAATATTAAATTAACCATGTTTTTAACATCTAACCTTATTTAACAACATTCATATGCTTTTGAATTTTAAATGTATTTTACTGTGTGTGTGTGTGTGTGTGTGTGTATAAATACAAAATAAAACAAAAATGTATTTTATTCACAAAAATGTCTCTATTTGTACAAATTGCTGCACATTCGTTGAATTCTGAATTTTGCACACATAATTGAAAGCAATTTGTTTGTGGATAGTAGCCTAAAACATATCTGCAACATTTATCAAGTTCACGGATGATAGGAAGATGCAAGTGATCTCGCCGGCGCCTCCATGCCGGCGAGATCACTTGCATCTTCCTATCAACAGTGGAATTCTGGACTTATCATGCAGTGTGCGCTCCACAATAATGGTGGAATATGTTGGAATAGACGATTTAATATGAATGATGGGCGTCAAAATCTTGTGGTTATTTGTTATAATCTTAGGACTTTATTATTATTGTCTAACCTGTATTATGATATTTGACGAATTGCTTTGTTCCTTTTTTGTACGTTTTGGACAAAAGTGTATTCTAAATATGTAGACTAAAATGTATTATTATTATTATTATTAGAGTTTATAACTATAAATGAGTTCACTTAGTAATAGAGTAATATGTTTGTCATAATATAATTTAATAATATGATTTATCAATGCTTTATTTTTATAAACGCTTTTACAGTTTTGGATAAAATAGGCCTATACATTTTTTGCATATTTTTTGCTTACAAATATAGCATTCATAAACTATTTTATGATAAACATATTACTGTCTTAAGTTAACTCATTTATAGTTATAAACTCAAATATTAATAATAACATTTTAGGCTACATATTTAGATGACGCTTTTGTCCAAAACTTACAAAAAAAGGAACAAGGCAATTCGTCAAATATCAGTCATAATATAGGTTAGACAATAATAATAATAAAGTGCTAAGATTATCACAAATAAACAAAAGATTTTGAAGTGAAGAGAAGTGTCCTTGAGACACTAGCAGAGACAATATTTCGTTACACTGCGCAGTGCGTACCCAACAGGTGTCCAGATTATGAATGTAGGCTAGTAGAGATGTTGATTGAAAAGTACCCATCCCGTCCGCTCAGTTTATAAACCGTAGGCCTACTCATGAATTCTCAAACTGTTTAACATTTGGCAATTACACATAGTTTTGTGCTAGTTTTGTTGTCAGTATTGCTCTTTCAGCCAGCTTGATAGTTTATCTAGATTTGGTTTATTTGTTAACTTTACACAACTCAATCGCAGATAGCCTATTTTGCTTCATGCTTGGTCATTATTGGCCAGATCAGAAACTATGTTTTACTTGACTTGCACTGCCTTATACCACTACTGCGGCTGTTATCATTTTTATTATTATTAGTGTTAACTGCCAAAGTTAATTGCCATTAATATGCAACGTTTTAGAAAAGTATAAATTAGTAGAATACCCAGTGTTATGAAAACAGTAGGTCAACATAACTACAATGCATTCTATAATTCCCGGTCTTATTCTGCCCTCTAGTGGCATATCGAAATGAATACAAACCTTAACATATTTACTAACAGACCAAACACAGTAAATAATCATACTAATAAAGTATATGCACAACAAAATCTGATGAGCTCAGAATATACGTGTTTAATTCCACGTTAAGCAAATTGCCGAATACACTCAAATGAGATCGACTCAGACGTCAATAAATGGACGCGCAAATTATAATCACTAATACAAAATAAAACAAAAATGTATTTTATATACAAAAATGTCTCTATTTGTACAAATCGCTGCACATTCGTTGAATTCTGAATTTTGCACATTTGAAAGCAATTTGTTTATGGGTAGCCTAAAATATCTGCAACATTTATCAAGTTCAAGGATAATTGTGCGTGCATTTCTTAATCAATATGATACTAAAATCATAATAAAGTATACTACAAAAAAATCAGATAAGTCCAGACTATGAACGCAAAGAAACTCTGTTTTACTTGACTTGGCTTGCACTGCCTTAGCCTAGCACTACTGCGACCTTTATTATTATTATTATTAATAATACTAATATTAATTTAACTATTATTGTTGTTGTTGTTGCACTGCATTCGTTGAATTCTGAATTTTGCACACATAATTGAAAGCAATTTGTTTGTGGATAGTAGCCTAAAACATATCTGCAACATTTATCAAGTTCACGGATAATTGTGCGTGCATTTATTAATCAATATGATACTAAAATCATAATAAAGTAGGCTATAGGCTACTACAAAAATCAGATAAGTCCAGAATATGAACGCAAAGCGTTTAATTTGACGTTAAGCATTTTCCTCCCATAGAAACTCATTATAAGAACGCTAAATGTAGCTTAATGCATATTAGAATGTCCCCTTATTATGTCGAAATAACGAGATATTTATGTCGAAATAACGAGATATTATGTCGAAATAACGACTTATTATGTCGTAATAACGAGATATTATGTCGAAATAACGAGATATTATGTCGAAATAACGACTTATTATGTCGTAATAACGAGATATTTATGTCGAAATAACGACTTATTATGTCGAAATAACGACTTATTATGTCGAAATAACGACTTATTATGTCGAAATAACGACTTATTAAGTCGAAATAACGAGATATTATGTCGAAATAACGAGATATTATGTTGAAATAACGACTTATTAAGTCGAAATAACGAGATAAGTTTTCTTTATTTTTTTTCTCACCTTGCGGTTCAGGGCTTCCATAGTTTAAAGTGTTGTCCATGGATGGTGCAGTTATCAAAACTAGGAAAGAGATGTAATGATTTTAATAATTAATAACAATAATAATAGTCAGTGAAAAAAGCTATGTCCAGAAAAAATGAAAAATAATTAATAAATATAGCATTTAGTTTTCAGCAGTGTTCACAAAATTCAATAATCATTTAAAAATTCCAAAATCCATTTGACCTGAACAAAATATACATTTTCCTAACATGACAATTGAGTTACATTTTTTTAATTATTTATTTTAATTAGTTTTTTTTATGAATTTCTAATAAAAAAACATAATTCACATACAAAATAGTCTAAGTTTTCCATACTCTTTAGTTTAAGCACCACAAAATCATGTTAAAACTTACTATATATATATATATATATATATATATATATATATTAAACAGTTTATTTAAAAAAATGTAGGTTTTTTTTTTCATAATTTTATTTATAACAGTTTTTATACAAACACAAAACAAAGAAAGATGCACAAAATGTATACAAAAAGTACGTTATACATAAAATAAACAAAGAAACAAAACACACACACAAACCCCCCCACCCAACCCCAGATAGAAAGAAAAAATACACCTTAAAACCATACATAAACTTAAACAAAACAAAACATTAACAATGGAGTGAAGAGATAAAAGAGAGAAGTTATCCATATTACATATAGGCTCAAACATATTTCAACACTTAGAAAGATGCCTAAGGAAGGAGCCCCAGACTTGATCAAATTTTTTAGAAGCATCCACTCTAGAGAAACGAATCCTTTCGAGCTTGAGGGCAGCAACCATTTCAGCCAGCCATTTATGAAAGCTGGGGGGTACAGTGGACTTCCAGTCCATCAAGATCACCCTTTTAGCCACCACCAAACCAAACATAAGAGACAGTTGCTGAGAATGTGTCAATGCTAATATAGGGTCAGAACATCCAAACAACGCTAACCCCAAATCTGGACTGATATCTTCTCCAACAACGTTTGAGTACCACAGAAAAATATTAAAAATAAGAAAAATAAATATTCTTCCCAAATCTCGTTTGAGATATTAATTCCGGTGTCATTTTCCCATGCTGCTTTGATGTGATCTGAAGAAACTGAAAAATGAGATGCAAACAAAGAAACAAACCGAGTCACCAATTGTTTGGCATTAGGGGGTTGACCAAAAAGATCATACAGATAATGATCCTGAGGTAACTCCTGAAACTCAGTAAAAGAGTGTTTAATATAGTGGCGCACCTGTAGATATCGGAAAAATTGTGATTGGGAAAGATCAAAGGTTTTATACAAGTGCTCGAAAGTGGCACATTTTCCATCAATATAGAAGTCCTTAATCATGGTCAGTCCTTTGCTTCTCCACAGTAAAAATACCTTATCTGACTGGCCAGGCAAAAAATTATGATTATCACAGATGGACTGGCGCACTGAGGGACGCGTAATATTCAAAACAGTCTTCAATTGATTTAAAATTCTAATGGAATTGAGCACAACAACATTTTTACATTGTGACTTCTTTAAAGGTACAGGGTTCGAAAAAAGAATAGCAGCAAGAGAGCTACCAACAACTGACCGAGCCTCCATGTACAGCCACCTGGGTTGGATGTCCATCAGTTTATCAGCAGATTGATCACTAAGCCGCCAGAACATCATAGCCCTGGCATTAGCAGCCCAATAATAACGACGGAAAACAGGTAGCGCTAGACCACCCAACTCTTTCGGCTTCTGCAAATGCTCCTTAGAAATTCGATGTGCTCTATAACCCCAAATAAATGGCAAAATGACGGAATCTAATTGTTTAAAAAAAGAATGTGGCAAATATATAGGCAGGTTCTGAAAAAGATAAACAAAACGAGGTAGAGAGACCATTTTAATAGCATTGACCCGACCGATTAAAGATAACGGAAGCACCCTCCATTTATCAATAGATATTTTTAACTTATTTATGGCTTCTGCAAAATGTAGAGTGAAAATTTGTTTAAATTTTTTCGGAATGATTAACCCCAAATAAGTGAAATGATCCTCTGTTACTCTAAAAGGTAATGACCTCCGAAACTGAGCATCCAACCCTTCCCCCAAGGGCATGAAAACACTTTTCTCCCAATTAACAGAATAACCAGAAAAAGAGCCAAAAACCTCAAGTGATTCCATTAAAAATGGCAAAGCAGAAGAAGGGTCACTCAAATATAAAAGCAGGTCGTCTGCATATAAGGAAAGTTTAACCTCAGAATGACCACATGATATACCCCTGATCTCAGAATGATTACAAAGATGGATGGCCAGGGGTTCTAAAGCTAGATCAAATAACAATGGGCTTAGACAACAGCCCTGCCGTGTACCTCGCTGAAGAGGAAAGAAAGCAGACCTATCCGAATTAGTGAGTATTGCAGATTTGGGAGAAGAATAAAGCATTTTTATGATTCGTTTGTAATTCTCACCAAAGCCAAACCGATCCAGCACAAAAAACATATAACTCCATTCTATTCGATCGAAGGCCTTTTCAGCGTCTAAAGAAAGAACAGCTGCCTTAGAGCTCTTACTCTGATTACTGTACAAAATATTTAGCAGGCGACGTGAATTAAAAAAAGAAAATCGTCCTGGGACAAAGCCAGTTTGGTCTGGGTGAATTAACGAGGCCACATGCTTATTCAGACGGGTGGCCAAAATCTTGGCAATTACTTTTTGATCGCAATTAAGAAGACTTATTGGCCTGTAACTAGAAGGCTCCGTAACATCTCTGTCTTTTTTCTTCAAAAGGCATACATGTGCCTCATAAAAAGAGTCGGGAAATTTTTCCTTCTCAATCGAATGATTTACCATTCTAAGTAGCAAAGGAGCAATTGCATTTGAATTAGCCTTATAGAATTCCACACCAAACCCATCAGGGCCTGAGGCTTTACCATTAGAAAAGGAATTAATTGCCTCCAAAATTTAACAGAGAGTAAACGGTTCCTCCAATTCCTCTCTGGCACATTCATTAAGTTTTGGAAAGTCCACCGCATCAAGGAATTGCTGTCCTGTAATGTTCAGTTCAGAACAGTTGGATGAGCAAAGCTGCTTATAAAATTCAACAAAACGATTATTAATTTCTTTAGGATGTGTTACTAAAGTACCATTCTGAGATTTAATTTGATGAATGGCCCTACTAGCCTGCACACCTTTTAGTTGCCTGGCAAGAAGCTTATCTGCCTTATCACCCAATTCAAATAGTTTCTGTTTAAGTTTAATTAACAAATTAGAGACATGATCACTCAAAATAGAGTTATATTCATATTTCAACTTAAGAATAGCGTTAAGGTCACTCTGAGCTTTAGATGAACGGAACATTTGTTCTAAAGATGGAAGTGTTGATTCTATCTCAGCCTGGCGCTTACGCTTCTCCCTCCTCAAAGAGGATTCATATGCAATAATATGACCTCTCAACACTACTTTACATGTTTCCCACAGACAAGAGTCTGAGACATCCCACTTGTCGTTAGTCTCCAAAAATTGGTGTAAACACTTAGACATGTAAGACTGAAACTGTTTATCCATTAATAATTGAGGATTGAAACGCCAACAATACTGCGCCTTTGGTAGTGAAATTTTCAGACCCATAGAAACAGGGCTATGATAAGAAATAAAAAATTTTATTATACTTGGACTGAGTCACCCCCTGAATTAGTTTGGAGTCAATAATAAAGTAGTCAATACGTGTATAGGATTTGTGAACCTGAGAAAAAAAAAGAATAATCACGAGCAGTCGGATTAAGTAATCTCCATATATCCACAAGATTCATGGATTTTATCAAATTATTTAAAACACCAACAGATTGAATAGGATGAGGAACTTGTGAAGAATGACGATCAAGATGAGGATCCAAATAACAGTTAAAGTCTCCAGCAATTATCACATTAGTCGAGTTAGTATCTGGAATAAGTCCAAATAATTTCCTGAAAAAAGCAGGATCCTCTATATTTGGTCCATAAACATTAATACATGTAATCGGGAAATTATTAATGCATCCGGATACAATAATATATCTTCCCGCAGGGTCAGACACCACAGATTGCATTCGGAAAGGAATAGATTTCCTAAAAAGTATAGCCACCCCTCTGGCTTTAGAGGAAAAAGTGGATTGATAAACTTGTGAGATCCAATTTGCCCTAAGCCGCACCTGTTCGCTGGGTCTAATATGGGTTTCCTGAAGAAAAATAATATCAGCCGACAATGACTTTAAATGTGCAAAAACCTTTCCCCTTTTAATCGGGTGTCCCATTCCTCTTACATTCCAACTTACAAATGTAATATTCACTTTAGCATCGCTATTAGTAATAGTGCCACTAACGTTACTCATACGGCATCTTAAAGAACATAAACACAAAAATAGTAATAATCGTAGCATTATCTGGTGCAACACAAAACATAAGAAAAGAACTCAAGAACTCCCCACAGCTGCTCCAAGAACCGAAGCAGCAAGTATTCCCCATCAGCTCGGAGACAACAAGAGTGCAAAGTTGAACTAAGCTTACCTTAGCCAAAAAAAGAGCAGAAATAACGAAACACACAAGGAGTAGGCTAACACACACCCACAGAAATAAAGCTGCTCTCCGCCGCGCAAATAATCATTCAACTGAAATACGTACCACGATGAAAATAACAAAATAATCCAAAAATAGTCCACTTCAGATAATCGAGGACCATACTCAGATCAAGCTGAGTAGAGTCACACATAAAAGTTACGCTGAGTCATTCGACAAGTTATCCACAAACTTCTTAGCCTCCTCAGGAGAATCAAAAGTGCGCTCCCGCCCGTTGTGATGCAGTGTCAGTTTCGCTGGAAAACGCAGGGACCATTTCAATCCGGCCTCCCGTAGAGCTTTCGTGACTGAACTGAAAGCACGTCGCCGCGCGGTCACCTCCGGAGTATAGTCAGGGAAGATGTGAATCCGCTTTCCTTTATATTCCAGAGGAAACTTTTCACGGCTCAGACGAAGGATTAAATCTTTATCCCGATCATTGTGGATCCGTGCGATTATAGTGCGAGGTCTTTGTCCTTCAGACGGCTTGGGTAGCAAAGCCCGATGAGCTCGGTCGATTTTCACAGGTTTATGGAAGTTGTCTCGACCGAAGAGCTCAGTGATCAAGTCTGAAATGAACACAGAGGGGCGTCCCCGTTCCTCACCCTGTTATGAGGGTGGAGGTAGAGACGAACCCAAAAGCAGACCGAATGCTCAGACACAGTTTATTGTGACAAAACAGAGAAAACAAAACCCACGAGGGGGCAAAACAAGGGCAAGACAGACGAGGGATGACTAAACTAGACTAACACTAGACAAACTAGACTATAACAGAAACAGGATCAAACATCTACTTAGACAAGACTCTCAACAGATTTACTCACGGACAGATCTCACATTGATTAACAATGAACCAGCACAGGACAGCAAACACAAGGGGATTAAATAGGGAACTAATGATAACACAACAGGTGACACTGGTGAAGTAATAATGAAGACTCAACAAGGGTAACAAGGGGGCGGGGTTACGTGACGAGACAACGCAAGCACATGGCCAAACAAATGGCCATGTGCTGCACATAAAACATGGGCCTGTCATGATCCTGCCTCAAGACCAGGGAAAAATCAGAGACAAGGCAGAACCATGACAGAACCCCTCCCTTAAGGAGCGGCTTCCAGACGCTCCCTAAGGGAACACTAAACACGTGACATGACAGACTGTGACAAGGACACAAACCAACAAAACATGACAAACAACAACAACGGCAAACATGAATAAACAATAACAGGATTGGGGTGAATCAATAAAAATAATAAACACGGAAGGGGGGGCGGAGGAACAACAAACACACAGTTCTTAGGGGGAAACAGTCCAGGATGAATGGGTGAGACAGGAGTACTGGGTTGATGGGGTGAGGGTTTAGGGCGAGGAGTCCGGGGAGACCGGGACGGGGACGAACGAGGAACAGTCTTGGGGGAAACTGTCTGGGGTGAGGTGGTGACAGGGCAAACACCGGGAGGAAAAACAGGAATCCGGGCGGGGGAAACAGTCGAAGACATAACAGGACTCATGACGGGGGACAAGGCAGGCGAAGGCGCAGGACACAAGGCAGGTGGTGAAACAGACAATGGTGGAGCTGGAACAGGGACAGAGATCTCGGAAGACGAGACGGAATCGACGCTTATCACATCAAGATCAGTTGAGGCGTTGAAGGCAGCAGACTGGGGATCGGCGCTCACAGCAGCTGACTAGGGTACGGCGCTCACGGCATCTGACTGGGGTACGGCGCTCACGGCAGCTGACTGGGGTACGGCGCTCACGGCAGCTGACTAGGGTACGGCGCTCACGGCAGCTGACTGGGGTACGGCGCTCACGGCAGCTGACTGGGGTACGGCGCTCACGGCAGCTGACTGGGGTACGGCGCTCACGGCAGCTGACTGGGGTACGGCGCTCACGGCAGCTGACTGGGGTACGGCGCTCACGGCAGCTGACTGGGGTACGGTGCTCTTAGACACAGTGGACTCAGGACAAGACGACAAGACTGACTTGACAGGGACTTCAAGAATTTGGACAAGACGCTTTAAGTATTCAGCCAATGCTTCGGCAGCGACATGGACAGGCATCCTTTGATGAGCTGAAACCGAGCGCAAGACAGCTTCAGCAGCTGAATCGGCCGCTACCCTCTCTGCAGTGCTCACGACAGCGGGCTCCGGGACCGCGCTTGCAGTAGCGGGCTCCGGGACAGCGCTTGCAGTAGCGGGCTCCGGGACAGCGCTTGCAGTAGCGGGCTCCGGGACAGCGCTTGCAGTAGCGGGCTCCGGGACAGCGCTTGCAGTAGCGGGCTCCGGGACAGCGCTTGCAGGAGCGGGCTCCGGGACAGCGCTTGCAGGAGCGGACTCCGGGACAGCGCTTGCAGGAGCGGGCTCTGGAACAGGAAGAGATGAAGAACGGAAAGCTCCTTTCCTCCTCCTCTTTCTCCTAGGACGCGGTGCAGAATCCGTAGCCGGACTAGCGACCAGTTGGAGATGTTCAGCAGGGACCATAACTGGAGCTGGGAGGGCGTTCTCGGTCAGCGCAGACTCTGTAGAGGATGACTCCGAAGGAGAATCCCACGAAGTCCGTCTCCCTCGTTTGCCACGGAGCTCAATGGGTGCAGAAGAGGCCTCAGGAGAAGAAGTGGAACCAGCCTTATCACCATGGGCAACAACGGCCAGGACGCGACCCTCTGGGATCACAGGTAGCGAGGCAGATGGTGGAGACCTCGAGGAAGAAGCCTGCGGCTCCTCCCGGGAGAAACGATCCCAGAGTTGGGCATAATTCTTCAGGATCCACTCACCCTGGGACGAGAATGGGAGGTTGACCCTCTTTCTGTCAGTGGGAGCCGACAACCAGCATTGTTCACGGATCTCCATTTGTCGCTGGAGCTGGGAGGACATACTGTCTGCTGGGTTCTTTTTTGGCTGGTTCATTCTGTTATGAGGGTGGAGGTAGAGACGAACCCAAAAGCAGACCGAATGCTCAGACACAGTTTATTGTGACAAAACAGAGAAAACAAAACCCACGAGGGGGCAAAACAAGGGCAAGACAGACGAGGGATGACTAAACTAGACTAACACTAGACAAACTAGACTATAACAGAAACAGGATCAAACATCTACTTAGACAAGACTCTCAACAGATTTACTCACGGACAGATCTCACATTGATTAACAATGAACCAGCACAGGACAGCAAACACAAGGGGATTAAATAGGGAACTAATGATAACACAACAGGTGACACTGGTGAAGTAATAATGAAGACTCAACAAGGGTAACAAGGGGGCGGGGTTACGTGACGAGACAACGCAAGCACATGGCCAAACAAATGGCCATGTGCTGCACATAAAACATGGGCCTGTCATGATCCTGCCTCAAGACCAGGGAAAAATCAGAGACAAGGCAGAACCATGACACACCCTCGGTTATTCCCACAAATTTGAGGTTTAGCCTGCGAGAGCGTCCCTCCAAGTCATTCAGTTTAGTCCAGAGAGATTTATTTTCCGTACGCAAATCTTCACACACCTTTTCGACCGCACCGAGGCGTAAATCACTCCCGTTCAGGGCACCTTCAATCTCTACCATTTTTTGTTTAATGCCGGCCTGTTCTGACTGCAAGTTAACCAGCGTTGCGTCCAACGCATCCAAGCGAACACTTAGAGCTGTCGTCTTGTCCTCTATCAGTTTTTTTAAATCATCTCCTTGGGCACCAATTGCAGCAAGTATCGCGTTCACATTTCCCTGTGCGATAGAATCACTTGAATTGGCGTCCTCCTTAGCTGCAACGGTTTTTGAAGATTTCTTCGACGCCATTTTGCGCACACCGAATGAGTTAGTGAATAACGAAACTCGCGCTCAATCCACTTAAACTTCACGAAATATTCAAAACAACTGACAACTGGTAACTCTCAAAAAGTTGTTATCGCCTGTTAGGTGAACTGATGGTACTTAATTTACAAAAACATTCAAAATCTAGTGTCAGCGGAGAAGAGCTCTGTAAAAAGTGACTACTCCATGAACTGCGCGCATGCGCCCCCCAAAAATATGTACATTTAACTGTGCAGTGAACTATTGTTTATTTTGGTGCGATCTCCCCGGTAACAGCAGCTTTCTGGTTGGTGGATGAGGTTCACGTGATGCGTCTTTTGAAATTTCTCCCGCTGAAGGGTGAAGAGGACGTCTGTCAGACAACCGAACCGCTGTTCAGGTAAGTGAAGCTATTTTGTGCATGACCCACTGATCTATATAATGACTGGATAGCTCATGACGTTCTAAACTGCCACTAGGCAGTGAAGCCACCGGAAGTGATCGAGCGGCCATCTTACGATTCCCTACCAGCAGAGGGCTCCAACGCCCGTTATACAGAGATTGGTAGCTCCGATGGCACTTTTAAGATGACCCGCTGTGCAGCATACAAGTGTAAAACGACGTTCACAAAAGGATGTAGGAAAAACTGCCCACAGGTTGTAATTCAAGCCCTATTAGTAGTAATTTATATGCAAAATTGTCGCTATGCCCGTGTTGTTTTCTCCGAGGCAAGAGCTGCTGCTTCTTCAAAAAACAACTATAAAACAGTCAAGAGTAGCCTATAAGAAACCTCAGAGCAGCGATAATCACAATTAAGTGTCCAATAGCGACACCATTTGACAGCTTCAAAAGAGCTTCGTGCAGAGTCCGTTTACCGTTACATCAGAGCCCGTCTACGGAGAGCCTGCCCACTCCCTATTAAGTCCTATTGTACCGAATTGTGGTTGTAGTTCCACCAGAGCTCCACTGGGGGCGATCTCCCATGAGTGCAGAATGAATGGGAGTCTATGGGGCTAGACGACTAAATTTGTCTCTTTCATCCGATTGTCGTTGAGAAATCTCAGGTTTGATTGTAGGTTTTGCAAGTTCAACGTGGGTTATAGGTCGAAAGTTGAATGAACGAGTACTTATGTCCTTTCGATTTCTTACAAGTTGAGTTGTTGTTGCCCATAACACGCTAGCATTCTGCTAATGAACGCTGATTGGTCAGTGAAGGACTGATTACGACCAGAGATACCGCTTGATGGTCTCTTCTAGCACGTGTGTTTACCTGTGTCAGCTGTGTTGTCGATGCCTCGAGTGAAAAGAAAGTGCAGAGCGCGAACGCACCAGAGTGAGCGAAGGATTGCCGTTAAGCAGTATCTCTGGTCGTACGATGTGTATGACGTCATTGACACTTTAAAAGACGTTTTAAAGCAAATAAGTGACTCTAAAAAATCTAACACCCCGCAATGTGTAATTCCTTTGCATCTCCTTTCGAATACAACATTCAAATTACTAGACAAAAAATTATATCCTGAGAAAAGTGGATTTTGATGGTTTACTGCCATAGACCTCAATTCATTCTGCACTCGTCCTGTGAGCGCCCTCATATGGAGCCAGAGTGGAACTGCAACCAGTTCAGAAGCCGGAAGTGTAGTGAGAGTGAAACTTCTCCCCTTATTAGACATTCTCTGGTTACATTAACCCATACAATTTGTATTATGCATTTCCTGAACATGTACTTGCTAATCAAACACTTTATATGAACAAACTACTAATCTATAAAACACAATCGGTCTACCGACCTTTTACTATTGTGTCAATTGATGTTGATATACCTTGATTTAAAATCGACCGTGGCGGGTACGAAGGTTATTTTGGCAGGTTATGTAATGGCAATCTTTAAAAAATAGAAGAACATCTCTTTTTTGGAGCTTTTTTAAATACCTGAATTCAAACTCGGATGTCACTTTGTTCTTTATTGAAGTGAACTTTTGCCTATATGGCTGATTCACTGCCCTGAACTTGAGAACGCGAGTACAGACTGACGCGACCGGGGTGCGATTGACCGGCCTGCGGGTCATTCAATAGTGCCACATTATAACCCAGACAGCAACATGTCGGCCCAGATCCGGCCATCATCTGGACCGTGTGAAATCCACATGAACCAGATTTGGGCCAGATCTGGGCTGATACTATGTTGCTGTCTGGGAAGCAATCATTTCCTGTATAAAATTTTACCGAAGCAACCTTATTTTAATTCGTTACCTAAATTTATTTACAGTAGGTGGATGAATATTTGTATATGTATTTATTAATTTAGTATTTTGTCTTTTAGCTGCTGTGAGGAAAAATTGTCTGACACATGCCACAGATCAGGAGATAGAAGCAACCATACAAAGATGGCTTCAGCTTGCTCCTGATAGAGATGGAGGAAGGAGATCCCAGACAGCAACATAGTATCAGCCCAAATCTGGTTCATGTGGATTTCACACGGTCCAGATGTGGGCCGGATCTGCTGTCTGGGGAGAGCGCTCGAGGAGAAAAGAGGGGCTGCAGAGCTGTACTTCAATTCCTTTCTCCCTCACACATACAAACATTCTTATGTGCAAATTTGTTTTAAGTATTTTTTTTAATTTGTTTGTTTGTACTCTATGTTTGTTGAGAGTAAAATTACATTATAATATGTTTAAATTTCAGTGCTAGATTCATTGAGTTAGAATTGAAAAATGTTGTACATAGTTGGCTGTTCAGGCAACTAAAATAGTGTTCACAAATTCTAGCTGTTTTTTTTGTTTGTTTGTTTTTTTGTTTTTTTTTTGGCCTGTGCATTACTACAATAAGTAAACTACTGTTTAAGACAGACCAGAACATTTTGAAATTAAATGCACTTTGAGGTGGTAATAAGATGTTAAGCTTTGAATGTACTAAAAAAATAGAAAATAATAATTTATTATTATTGGCTTGTGCCTATTGTTAAATAAACTATTTTTGAGAATTGATTTTTTTGTGCCTTATTTGTTCACATGGTTTGGGTAAGATTAGGCTGGGTTATGGCTCAGTTGTGGGGTTTCTGGTTAAAGGGTGGTGTCGATATGGTTAACTTATGGCTGAGAATTGGTACCAATAATAAAACCTGTTTTGGCCCAGTTCAGGGCCAGTTAATGATGACTAACTGGCTGAGATTCGGGCCAGTTATGGCCCATGTGTGACCCTTGTCTTTAATCCAGTTCTGGGCCACTTCAGGGCCGCCATTCTTTGCGGTACTTGGGCCGAGGGAAAAGTGATTGTGTGGCCCGGAGCTGGGCCAGAAAAGATTTGCTATGTGGGAAAGGGATAAGAAGCTATACAATAACAAATAAAGCAAACGATTCAGTAAAACATAAATCTCTAGTAGGCTACAACGTTATGCTAAACATGTTGCATGAGGTGCAAGTAACAATCAGAGGAGAAGATGACATGACTGATCCTACTCACCTAAGTTATTTCATGGATTTGTAAAATGCGCAAGAAAAATAAATAAATAAAGAGTGCACGGATGGCACGTTTTGTGCTAGCAATAACGATTTAAGCTGGCAATGTCAGGTTAATGTTTGATGTTGAGTAAGTTATATTTAGCGGTATAAATAACAAGGAATGATAATAAATAATGATTTAAAACATAATGTCAATGTCAATGTCACTTTTATTTGTATAGCACCATTCAAACAACACATGTTGACTAATGTGCTTTACACCATCTCAATAAAACGCTACAACAATATTCAAACAAACTGATAAAAAAAAAAAAAAAAAAAAAATACATACACATACATACACATATATATATACACATACATATACATACACACACACATACATATATACATACACACATACACACATATATACACATAGAGCGGGGAAAATAAGTATTGAACACGTCATAATTTTTCTCAGTAAATATATTTCCAAAGGTGCTATTGACATGAAATTTTCACCAGATGTTGGTAACAACCCAAGTAAGCCATACATACAAAGAAACAAACAAAAATAAGTTCAGAAATTAAGTTATGTGTAATAATGTGAAATGACACAGGGAAAAAGTATTGAACACATGAAGAAAGGGAAGCGTAAAAAGGCATTGAAAGCCAAGACAACTGCTGAAAACTTACAGTAATTAAAAAGCAATCCAGCCCCCTGTCCGTGGAAATTAATAACAGCTGGTTCAGTCCCAAATGATGGCCTACAAAAAGATCTCATTGCCAAGGTGTCACACAAGACACATCTCATGATGGGTAAAAGCGAAGAGCTGTCTCAAGACCTTCGCAACCTAATTGTTGCAAAACATAATGATGGCATTGGTTATAGGTGCCATTCTTCTGAATGGTCCAGTGAGCACTTTTGGGGCCATAATACGGAAGTGGAAAGACAATAATTTCACCATAAATTTGCCTCGACCAGTGCTCCTCGCAAGATTTCTGATAGAGGAGTGAAAAGAATAATCAGAAGAGTTGTCCAAGAGCCAACACCAAGTTGTATGGGGTTTTTAGGGTAATGTGCACTGCCATTTCTCCTCCAAATATGGTGTGTATTATGGCATCCAAACAGTTCAATTTTGCTCTCATGTGACCACACTATATTCTCCCAGTATTTCACTGGCTTTTCCAAATGTTGTGCAGCAAACTTTTGCGTGGTGAGCGTGCATACAGGCCATGGCGGTGGAGTGCATTACTTACTGTTTTCTTTGAGACAACAGTACCTGATATCTGTGTGATGCCCCAATTGTTGGTTCTTCACAATTGATGAATATAATATTATCGCTGTATGTGAAAATACATTGAGTGGATGGTGGTTCTGCCAGACCAGTGGAGGGCGCTATGTGAGTGCAGTGTGTTGCGACGGGTCTGCTGCGTTGCTCGTCATAATCCAGCAAGACCGGAGCTGATCACACGCACATTGTTGTCCTGTGTTTCTTCCACCATTCCACAGGTTAGTCGATTGTTTTATTTGTCAATTTCCATAGATGTTGAAAGAATACACGTTAGTGCATATTAAGGGTTGCAAATTGATTCGTTTTGATAAAGTTTAACATGTTTAATCTCAAAATGAAATCGCGATGTTCTCCCGCGATTGTATGGTATGTATGCTGCATTATAGAGTTTATTGAAGGTAAACATGTTTAAATGTGTTAATATATTAGTTATTACTTAAATGCCTATAAGTGGTCCAAAATGGGTAGAACACACAGGAATGTCTTGTTTGAATATGTGTTTTCATTGAACACTGAACAGCATTTTGAATATGCAAATAAGTAATACAGTGATTGGCTGATAGACATATCTTCATGGAAACATTGTGTAATTGTAAGAAAGAGACTGAAACAGTGAAGTTTTGCATATAAAACGAATTATTGTGACATAATGTATTTTTTTGACACTTGTGTTTGTTCTAATGTGAACCTTTTGGAATAAATAGATAATCCAGCAAGACCGGAGCTGATCACACGCACATTGTTGTCCTGTGTTTCTTCCACCATTCCACAGATTGCTGGGGACGCTTAACTGTCAGCTGATACGGAGATCCTGTACCCGCTACAGTTCTTGGGGGCTCGTCCCGGATGGCGCCACCTATTGGAGGAGTGGAGCTTATCCAAAAGAATCCGAAGACCAAGACCAGCTTGCTGTGAATTCCTGAATGGAATCCCTGCTGTTGTTTGACTGTTGTTAACAGTGGTATGGAGGTCAGTACGATGACAAACGAGAGAAGAAGCCTGGTGAGAGAAATCAGGAAAGCACTCTGTGAACTGTCTGCTGATGAACTCTTCTTTATCGCTAAAAACATCGAACACATTGACAAGAGGGAAGAATCACAAGTAGAACTGGGGGATGAAGAGGGTTGTTTTGATTTTGTTAGTGGGTTTTTGTGTAGTAAAAGCCTGTTGAGAAGGGAAGATGAGGGGATAGCTGTATTACTTGATCTGAAAGACAAAATTACACAAATTACTCAGCCCCAGCACATAGCAGCACAAAAAGACAAAACACATGTCACGAGTACAGCTCAAGCTCAGGTTCATTCTGATCACACAACACCTGACACAATAGAGGTCTGCTACCCGACCCGAGCCCGACGGGTCCCGAAAAATGTGCGGGTTTCGGGTCGGGTTCGGGTTAATGTTTATTGAACAGCCTCGGGTTCGGGTCGGGCTCGGGTTTGTAACTAAGAAAAACTTTATAAGCTATATATAGTTTGCGTGCCGTGTGCTTTGCCTGCTTGCTGTGTTGTGGTGACCGGCACGCGAGAGAGAGATCCGGCGACTCAAAACTGAGGTTGGAGGTAACGGAACAAAAAATAAATAAATAAATAAATAAATAATTACACTGCCTACGTAGCTTCTCTGCAGGGACAGCGCCAGAGAATTTTTAACGCATGTGCTGAGTGGGTGGGTGCAAGATCATTGACGGGGAGCAGCGCAAAACTTGGCCACAAAATATTTAATATTCAGTTAAGTTATGTTAGCCTAATGATCAGAATTAAAGCTTTAATTTTATTAAATTGAACAAGCGCAACATTCAGCATTCAATCAAATATTCTAAAATATATAGGCTATTATTAATAATGTTATTTCAACACAATATCTCGTTATTTCGAAATAATATGTGTGTGTGCATCTGTAAATCCGGTGACGCGTGTATTGATTTTTATTAATAAACAAGTGTTTTCTCTAAAAGTGTCGACTCGGCTGCAAAGATGAAGTTGACGATCGCCATCTCCGTGTGAACGCGCTTATAGAGAGAAATGCACATAAATAAGCCTAATGGATTACATAATCAGAGAGTAGCCTTTTTCTTTTTTCGTTTTGAATGATTTCGTTTAAAGACATTTCAAGCTTTGTGTATTTGTTGTATTTGTCATGTCTGTGTGAGGCATACACTGAGTTTCGTTAAGTTAGGATGTGCTCTAGTTCACGTGCAATGCAAGTGAGCGCGCGGGCGCCTCTGTTATATTTGTTTCGTAGCCTATTCATTAAATACAGGCAATTGGTTGATGAAAAATTTATTAAAATTAAGATACAATTTATACAAAACGAAATTCACTTTAAAGAAAGGCTTTCTACAAAACAACTTCAACTTCAACGGTCAAAATCATGTCTGACCCGCTGCATGTCTCATATGCATCCTATCTTACTCGGTCGTGCTGTTCACTTTTCATAAATCAACATAACTGAAAAAAAATAACATTATAATATTTTAACAAATATGAAACTAAATGCGCTTTACAACAGTAGGCCTACATACTCTCTATTTGTACAAATTTCTGCGCATTAATTTAATTCTGAATTTTGCACACACAATTTGAAAGGCATTTGTTCAAATCAAGTTCACGGAAAATTGTGCGTGCATTTATTAATCATTATGATACTAAAATCCTAACAAATAGGCTATGCTATGTACAAAAAATCAGATGAGCCAATAATATGAACGCATTTACACGTTAAGCATTTTCCTCCCATAGAAAACCATTATAAGAAAGCTTAATGTGGCTTAATGCAGATTAGAATGTCCCCTTATTTTGTTGAAATAACGAGATATTACGTCGATACTAGGCTACTGTGTCCACCGTGGTCTCCTTTTTGATCAGCGGAAACGATTTTTGCTTGTTTGGGATCTGACTGTCCAGCATATTTTAAAAAGTTAAGCAAACTTTCCTGTCTTTTTGACATTTTTCCCCTGAGTGAAACGATCGAGGCTAACAGCAATCTCAACTCGTACAAGCGCGCAAGTCATGAGTCACAAACATTGAACACTACACAAACAGTAATTTTATTTTATTTCATTTCATTTAGGCAATTCATTTTAGTGACACAGGAGGTGTCGGATCCAATAAAAAAGGTTCCGGATCTAATGTCGGAGGTGGGGCTCAAATTAAGCCCTGGCTGTTGTTCATTTAATTTGTTTTAAAATTCACATTTCATCCAGAGCGGTTTCTTCTCGCTTTGCAATGTTTTCGCTTTCTTCTCGATGTGCAATGTATGCATCGCTACACAGACCACAGACACACAGGCTCTCTCTCTCAAAAATGGTATTTATTTGCTGTGAGAAATAGAGTGGACCTCGGGTTCGGGTCGGGTTCGGGCTTAACATGTAAATTTAATTGTCGGGTCGGGTCGTGTCGGGTTAAATGATCGCGGGTACGGGCCGGGTTCGGGCTTCAGTTTAAAGCCCGTGCAGACCTCTATGACACAAACACAAATACTAGTCATACCCACACATACACATACACTGGGGACACTGAATTCCAGCAGATGTTGAAGATGTACGAAGAGCTTGGCCGAAAGATTCAAGCTAAGAGTCCTTATGCTATACCCCCACAGCCCAGCTCTTTCCAACTCCCTTTTCAGACTTACCCTTCTCCGTCCAATACCGATGACCAAGTGTTCAGGAGAGAACTCACATATAGCTCATCGAGAAAGTTTAAAGTCCACGGAGGTCAGATTGGTGACTCCACTTCTGAGATCAGCTTTAACAGCTTATGTCGACAAATTGATGAGGGCCTACAAGCAGGCCCGGATTAAGAGGACTTTGGGCCCTGGGGCTATAGCAACACCAAGGGCCCCCTTTCATCTGATTGCCACGCCACAGTCTTCTACTGCAATAAATTTGTTTTATTGTTTTTAATCAATGTATTTAATTAATGTTTTTCTTTATCATTATTTATTATTATTATTATTTTTGCACACTAAATAGTCCAGGCTATTTAACACATTAACCCTCTACTGCACATATTTTGATGGAACATCATGATAAAAATTGCTCCACATAATTTCTTGGTTCATTTTGGGAACATTTTATTGATAAAACATTTTTACCCCCTCCCCTTCCATAAGTGCATTTATGGCTATTTCTCTCATTTTATCTAAAGGGACAAAGTAAGCATTAATAAAACATTTGCTTTCTAAAGCCCTAGATGGTAATTGTTTCTCATGTGGATATCTGTAAATAAAATATTAATACATTTACACTGCATTTACAATTACATAAATGCTATGATTGTTATTTTATTTAATATTTAAATATAAAATATTTAATTTTTAATTTCTAATTAAAGGGTACATTAAGTATGAAACTAAAACTACCAGTAGGTGGCGGCAAGTCACTGTCTTAATAAGCGAGTCATTCATTGAACCGATTTGTTCAAACAGCTGTTTGATTCAACGACGAAGCAAACGAGGAGTCAATGTATCATTAAATGAACCCATTCGTTCAAAACGCAGATTATTCAGTAACGAATCACCACTATCAGTTTCAGAGATTGTTTCTGCTGTGGTTTCATTTTGGAATTTCCATCGGCGAAATGACGATAAACTAAAACGTAACTCTCAATGTTAACTTATTGGTCAACTCATTGTTGCATAACATATATCACATTAGCAATTGTGCTGCTATTTGGGGAAAACTGCGCTTTTACTTGTGTGATATAGCCTATTTATTTTATATTATGTAATATTACAATAAGACAAAAACTCATCAGGGCAAAAAATGCGAATGTACCTTGGATATATTGGACCTTGATGTTCGTAATTCGGCCGGGGATTTTTACGCAGGTGGGTGGTGGGAGAAAAAAACACTGACTTTCCGATTCAGACTGCAATAAAATCACCTATAGCCCGTGTTGAAAATACCTTAGGACTCCACGAGAAACATCCAAATAGTGCTTAACTCATTTACTTACTTCAGCTGCTTGCTTCCCATCTTCGACATCTAAAACACGCGGATCGGTGACGAGGCAGGAGGGTGAAGCTAACTGTGGGCTGCTGCCGCTGCACTCGGGGTCTTCCACGGGCACGGATGAAAGTGAACCCAAGTAGTTAGTTAGTTTAGGAATTTTTGCATCCCTTTTCAGCCTTTCGAGTTTGTTTTTCCTTTTTTGTGCACCACTATCACTTTTTTTCATTATTTTTGAACTCCTGCGAGCGATTTATTCCCATGTTCTATATGAAAACATAACGAAAAGAGGCGTTTCCAAACGTCATAGCGCAAATTGTAGAGTTAATTTGATTGGCCGGTGAATTATATCAATCAGGCACATTTTCCAATAACTTCTTGTTATTTTATTATACACAAATCAACCACCTATGACTTGACAATCTCATTTCCTCCAGCCAATCACGGGCCCCCTAATCCCTTGGGCCCTGGGGCTTCAGCCCCACCTAGCCCTTATGTTAATCCGGCCCTGCCTACAAGAACATTTTAGTGAGAGTGAAATTATTAGAGGGGTCCTGAAAATCACTAAACCTGGTCATTTCAAGGAGATGTTAATGGAAAAAGAGGATTTGACAGTACAAGAGTTAAGAGGACTATTACAGTCTCACTTGGGTGATAAGAGTAGAACTGAGCTGTTTCAAAATTTGATGTGTGCACGTCAAGGAGATAACGAGACCCCACAAAAATTTCTTTATCGCGTCATTGGCCTTAAACAAAAGATCCAGTTTGCTTCTAAGCACAACATATCTGATATAAGGTATGATGCCAAGACCATTCAAGAGGTGTTTCTCCATACGGTTTGCCAGGGTCTGGGGCCCAAGTACTGTGAGATTCGTTGTGAGTTTAAACAACTTGTCGCTGCTGGATACGTAACTGATGACATGCTTCTCAGACAGCTTGTAAAGGTTACAAGTGAGGAAGAGGAGAGACAGCGTCAGCTGCAGTCTCTGCCACGACATAAAGTCACTCACGCTCGTAGTGCTCAGATTGAAGAAGCTCCAGAAATTAAGGCAGCAGCTGTTACTACAGAACATACTGATAAAGAGATTCGCAAACTAATAACCCAAGTGGAAGCGCTGACGGATGTTGTCAATTCACTGCAGCAGACCAAAATAACAGAACAGAAGTGTCAATGCACAGCTAAAGCACCTGAAAAGAGGAGAAGACTAGGTTGTCCCAACTGTATTAAGCAAGGGAAAGTAGAGACATGCAATCACTGTTTCTTGTGTGGCGAAGAGGGTCACAGGGCTGTTGGCTGCCTGAACAGACAAAACAGGTCAGCACCCAGCACCAGGTCAAAGAACACACCACAGACTGCAGTCACCAAACCAGGGTCACCCTGCTGTAACTATACAGTCAATGTAGGTTCGTGGGATCACAGAAGCAGCACTGCAAGGAAACCTTACACAAGGCAGCCTCAGAACTCAGAAGAAAAGATTGTTCAGTTTGTCGGGAAGAAGTGTCTTCTGGAAGGGGAAATTGGAGGCCATAAAATGAGCATGCTTCTTGACACTGGAGCACAGGTTAGCATTATCGATCAGAACTGGATGGAAAAGTACCTACCAACACATGTTGTTCGTCCCTTATCTGAAATAGTGGGACCCAGTGCTGGTTTGGAGGTATTCGCCATCAGTGGGGATGTAATTCCATTCAGTGGGTGGGTTGAAGCAACAGTAAGCTTACCTGGACATGACGGGACTCGTTACTCCATCCAAGTTCCCTTTCTGGTCAGTCAGCTCCAGTTGGAGAGGCCTCTTTTGGGGTTTAATGTGATCTCAGAATTAATTACAGGGCCAAAAGATAGCGCAGATATTCTTACCACCTTGCATTCCCTTATGAGTAACACTGGAAATACCCAAGATGACCCTGTTGAGGTGTCAGTTGGCTTCATCCGTACAGACAAAGTATATGCAGACACAGCTCGGGTGAGGGTAGGACCGCAAAGTTTCACTATTCGTCCTGGACAGGTTGCTAATGTGAAATGTAGGGTGCCTTATAACTTCAACACTTCCGAACCTACAGTTCTGTTCGAGCCAAGTAATGAGATCTCACCTGTAGGACTTCTTGACCTTGGAGAAGGACTGATTGAGATTCACAAAGGGGGGCAGTCATTTATAAAAGTTCCAGTTGGAAATCATACTAAGCATGACATGACCAGATTATCCAGACTGATCAAATTGAACCAAGCAGCTCACAGGAAAATGTGTCATCTCAGCCAGTGCAGCCGGATGACATTGGCACACTGTGGCATCCTCCCGTAGATTTGAGTCATTTGAAGGCAAGCAGTCAAGCAGTTGTGAAACAACTACTTTATGAAGAGTCTGCTGTGTTTGCCCATGATGAAAACGACATTGGGAACATCCCCAGTCTACAAATGACCCTGAGTGTAAAGGATGATATCCCTGTGCAAAAGGCCTACACATCTATACCCAAGCCACTCTTGAAGGAAGTAAAAGAGTATGTTCAGGACTTGCTTGCCAAGGGTTGGAGCGTAAAATCCCGATCACCCTATGCTGCCCCGGTAGTGTGTGTCCGAAAAAAGATGGTACATTACGATTGTGTATTGACTATCGCCAGCTTAACAAGAAAACCATACCTGATCGCCATCCTCTGCCACGAATCCAGGATCTCATGAACACCTTGGGTGGTTACCGTTGGTTCTCCATACTCGACCAGGGTAAGGCTTACCACCAGGGATTTATGGCTGAAGGGTCGAGGCACTTGACCGCATTTGTGACCCCTTGGGGCCTATTTGAATGGGTAAGGATACCCTTTGGTCTATCAAATGCCCCAGCCGCTTTTCAGCGGAGTATGGAAGAGATGTTAGATTCCATCCGCGATGAGTGTTGTCTGCCCTACCTGGATGATGTGCTGTGTTTTGCCAAATCCTTTGAAGAACATGTGGAGAAGTTGCGAGTTGTGTTCAGAGCTCTTCGGCAGCATGGAGTCAAGCTACGTCCAGCTAAGTGTGAGTTGTTTAAGCAAGAGGTCCGGTACCTGGGTCGTCTTGTGTCTTCGGATGGAGTAAGAGTTGACCCAAAAGATCTGGAGGCTGTGAGGGTTCTCCGTGACAAAATACCTCAAAACGTTGGAGAAGTCCGCCGCCTTGTAGGCTTCCTGAGCTATTATAGAAGCTACATTCAAGATTTTGCTAGGTTGGCGAAACCCATTTATGAGCTGCTTCAAGCTAGCACATCAGAAACTCCATCACAAATAGGACATAAGAAGGAAAGGAAGAGAAGTCCACAGATGCCATCTCGACATCCGGTTGTGTGGGAAGACAAGCACCAGCAGAGCTTGGACACACTCATTGAAATGCTTACCAGCCCGCCTGTGCTTGCATACCCCGACTTTGACACCCCGTTTGTATTACACACAGATGCGTCTGAGCAAGGACTGGGCGCAGTACTTTACCAGAGGAAAGAAGGAAAATTACGGGTCATTGCATATGGCTCAAGAACATTGTCCCCTGCTGAGAAAAATTACAGGCTCCATTCAGGCAAGCTGGAGTTTCTCGCACTTAAGTGGGCGGTGTGCGAAAAGTTCTGCGATTACCTCTTCTATGCCCCATATTTTACCATCTATACTGACAATAACCCTCTCACTTATGTGATGAGTTCTGCAAAGTTAAATGCAGCTGGTTATCGTTGGGTGGGGGAGCTCGCAGATTTTCGATTTGAGATCAAATACAGACCTGGCAAGAGCAACAACGATGCAGACTTGCTGTCACGTTGCCCCTTGGACATGGACCAGTACATCAGTGAGTGCACAGAGGGCCTGTCACAAAATGCCATCCAAGCAACTTGGGAGGGCAACAGGATGTCCAAGAATAGAGATGTAGCCTGGGTGGCAGGCTGGTGTTGCCCGCAAAGTATCGTCAGATGGTTCTTCAGCAGCTTCATAACCATATGAGTCATGTCAGGTCAGAGAAGGTGTTACAGCTAACTCGGGAGAGATTCTACTGTCCTGGAATGAGGAGGAGTGTGGAAGACTATGTGACTCGCCAGTGTCCATGCATAACGCAGAAACAGCCAGTAATGCATGTGCGTGCACCAATGGGCGTCAAAAGGGGAGTGTTGAGACAAGGGGACAGAAGGACAGAAAGGCGACACAAAAAGAGGAAGTAGGAGAAGATGGAGAATCTAGCTCGGAAGAGGAGGAAGGTTACTATTGGAGGAGAATTCCAGAAGACCCAAGATCTAGAAGAAAAGAATCAGAAAGTATACTGACTCAGCGAGGTTTGAATGAACCCTACATCATGGAAGGAGATGATTCACCAAGGACTTGCACAAGAGAGACTTTGGAACAAGTACCAACAGAACCAGAGTACATGTCTAGTGATACTTACATACAAGCTGACACTTACTTACCTGCTGAGAATCCAGAACCAGAACAATGTATGGAACCAGAATGTGGAGACACACAAGAGGAGCAAATGACTGAGGACCAAGAGGGAGGGTCACAGCAACAGGAATCCTGTGGAGCAATCAGACGGTCACTCAGAGATAGAAAACCTGCCCAAAGAATGACTTACCCATATCTTGGACAACCCACATTCCAAACATTGACTACACTAAACACAGTAGCAGCCAACCCAATTCAGCCACTACCATTGGTACCCACAACTGCACACACATGGTTAGGTTATGCCAGTGATCCATACAGAGCAGTGCCAATTACTTTTATGGTTCCAATTTATTAAAGTTATGCATAAAGACATTTAGTAAAAGTTTAGAGGTTCACCTTCTGTGGTGGGTAGGGTGTGATGCCCCAATTGTTGGTTCTTCACAATTGATGAATATAATATTATCGCTGTATGTGAAAATACATTGAGTGGATGGTGGTTCTGCCAGACCAGTGGAGGGCGCTATGTGAGTGCAGTGTGTTGCGACGGGTCTGCTGCGTTGCTCGTCATAATCCAGCAAGACCGGAGCTGATCACACGCACATTGTTGTCCTGTGTTTCTTCCACCATTCCACAGGTTAGTCGATTGTTTTATTTGTCAATTTCCATAGACGTTGAAAGAATACACGTTAGTGCATATTAAGGGTTGCAAATTGATTCGTTTTGATAAAGTTTAACATGTTTAATCTCAAAATGAAATCGCGATGTTCTTCCGCGATTGTATGGTATGTATGCTGCATTATAGAGTTTATTGAAGGTGAACATGTTTAAATGTGTTAATATATTAGTTAATAATATGTGTAATTTACTTAAATGCCTATATAAGTGGTCCAAAATGGATAGAACACACAGGAATGTCTTGTTTCTTTATTTCAAGGATAGCCCCTTGAGATGTACCATCTCATTTTCAAGGGGGTCCTTACAATAATAACGAACAATACAAGATAATAAAGAGTAAATATTAAGGCAAGGCAAGTTTATTTATATAGCACATTTCATACACAATGGCAATTCAAAGTGCTTTACATAAAATAAATTAAAATAATAACAAGAAATAAGAATAATTAAAACAGTTAAGAAGAATAAAAAATAAAATACAAACAGTCGGACGAACATTGGCACAGTGCTCATTCAGTAAATGCACAGCTAAACAGAAGTGTTTTGAGTCTGGATTTGAATGTGACTACTGTAGGAGCACGTCTGATCTCCTCTGGAAGCTGGTTCCAGCTGCGGCTGGCATAATAGCTAAAAGCGGACTCGCCATGCTTTGAGTGAACCCTTGGTATTTCTAGCTGATATGATCCTAGTGATCTGAGTGATCTGTTGGGTTTATATTCAGTGAGCATATCTGCAATATATTGAGGTCCTAGGCCATTGAACGATTTATATACCAGTAATAATACTTTAAAATCAATCCTAAATTTAACTGGGAGCCAGTGTAAAGACCTGAGGACTGGTGTGATGTGTTCATATTTTCTAGTTCTGCTCAGAATCCTGGCGGCAGCGTTCTGTATGAGCTGCAACTGTCTTATGGTCTTTTTGGGAAGGCCAGTGAGGAGTCCATTACAGTAATCCACCCTGCTGGTGATGAAAGCATGCACAAGTTTCTCTAAGTCTTGTCTGGAAACAAAGACAAGATCTTGTCTAGATCAAAGTGATCTAATTCTTGCAATATTTTTCAGATGATAGTATGCTGATTTAGTTATTGCTTTGACATGACTACTGAAACTAAGGTCTGAGTTTATTAAAGATAATTTCAAACACATAAGCACAAAGACATACACACACTCACATGCCCACACACTCTCCAACAATGCTCCCCGAAACTAGCCCCCCATGAATAAATAAGTAAAAAAAAAAAAAAAAAAAAAAATCCCTCTGCGAAAAATAGAAGTAGACATTTGTACACATAAGCATACTATACACCCCCTTATAAATACATCTGCTTGCATGCACAAATAAAGAATACAATACATATTTGTAGACAATATATATATACGGTACACTGGACAGTGAGTAATGTGAGTCCTAAAACAGTTCAGAAACAACAGCAAGATGTTTGAATATGTGTTTTCATTGAACACTGAACAGCATTTTGGATATTCAAATAAGTAATACAGTGATTGGCTGATAGACATATCTTCATGGAAACATTGTGTAATTGTAAGAAAGAGACTGAAACAGTGAAGTCTTAACTGTCAGCTGATACGGAGATCCTGTACCCGCTACATCTGCAGGTCTTTTTGAAGCTCTCCACAAGTGATCCTTGGCTCTTGGACAACTCTTCTGATTATTCTTTTCACTCCTCTATCAGAAATCTTGCGAGGAGCACTGGTCGAGGCAAATTTATGGTGAAATTATTGTCTTTCCACTTCCGTATTATGGCCCCAAAAGTGCTCACTGGAACATTCAGAAACTTAGAATGGCGCCTATAACCAATGCCATAATTATGTTTTCAGCAGTTGTCTTGGCTTTAAAGGGGTCATATAATGTAATTTTTGTACAAGCTAATATGATTCTTTAGGGTCTAAATTGAAAGTTTGTAATATACTTTAATTAAAAATTCTCATTAGTATTGTAAGAAAACACTAATTTTACCTGGTCAAAAACAGCTCTGTTTTCAGCACGCCGTTTGAGTGCATGTGTCTTTAAATGATAATGAGCTTTGCTCACCCCGCCCCTCTGTTCTGTGCGTACACCGTTTGTAACACAATAACCATAACGCGTTGTTTATTATAAACATGGGATTATGAATTATATTGAGAACGTCATACATAGAAAACATGCCGTAATGTACCCTGAGTGTAAACCTTTGACGCATTCATCGTGAAGCGTGCAGCAAGCGATTTGCAAAGATTAATATAAAGATTAATATAAAGGTTAATAAAACGTTACACTCACTCACTTCTTCTGGAGGTGCAGCAGGAACACAAATAGTTGGTACCGATCCTTTTTTCAGAAGCAGCTTCTTAGCAAAACCAGCTTTATACTGCCCTCGTTTGTAAAGCAGCCTGGTGAAATGATTCGCGCAAACATGAAAGCATTGATGTTGATCGCGGGGAATTCCCTTCGAAAACAAACTCAGCCACTGCGTCTTCAGCGGTTCGGATTTAGGAACATCAAAATGACTGCTGTGTTCCTTATTACACCCAAGAACAGAACACCACAATCGAGACGCCATTCTACTCAGTGCTCCAGCTATCAGCAATGAACGTGCCGGTGCGCGCGGGCTATGATTGACAGTGCGCTCACAAGGGCGGGTCTGTGTTGAAACGCTGCTGTCAATCAACCATTGTGGGAAGGGCATCGATTTTGTGACGTCACAAAATCGAACAGCTTGATTCAGGAGAGGGGGAAACATATAAGAAGATTAAAAAAAAAACACTGGATGGATTTTTATCATTTTATGATGGTTGTGTACAGGCACTGCCAACACACATTTCAGTACAATCAACTTGTAAAAGTGCATGTACCATTCTATGACCCCTTTAAATGCCTTTTTGCGCCTCCCTTTCTTCATGTGTTCAATACTTTTTCCCTGTGTCATTTCACATTATTACACATAACTTAATTTCTGAACTTATTTTTGTTTGTTTCTTTGTATGTATGGCTTACTTGGGTTGTTACCAACATCTGGTGAAAATTTCATGTCAATAGCACCTTTGGAAATATATTTACTGAGAAAAATGATGACGTGTTCAATACTTATTTTCCCCGCTGTATATATATATATATATATATATATATATATATATATACGCACATATACATACATACATACATTTAAATAGTAATATAATCATTATCATCAAAAAGATGAATAGGCCATTTCAAACAGGTGTGTCTTAAGTTGTACTTTAAAAACATGTACAGAATCAGCGTCCCTAACATGAGATGGTAAGCTATTCCAGAGTCTTGGAGCAACTACCCCGAATGCACGATCCCCTTTCTGGAGCTCTGTTTCTCTGGCGAATCTTCTCCACTGCTGCAGCAATGATGTCTCCTCTGCTCCCGCCAGAGCTCTGCTTCTCTGGCTAATCTTCTCCACTGCCACAGCAATGATGTCTCCTCTGCTCCCGCAGGAGCTCTGTTTCTCTGGCTAATCTTCTCCACTGCTGCAGCAATGATGTCTCCTCTGCTCCCGCCAGAGCTCTGCTTCTCTGGCTAATCTTCTCCACTGCCACAGCAATGATGTCTCCTCTGCTCCCGCTGGAGCTCTGTTTCTCTGGCTAATCTTCTCCACTGCCGCAGCAATGATGTTTCCTCTGCTCCCGCAGGAGCTCTGTTTCTCTGGCTAATCTTCTCCACTGCTGCAGCAATGATGTCTCCTCTGCTCCCGCCAGAGCTCTGCTTCTCTGGCTAATCTTCTCCACTGCCACAGCAATGATGTCTCCTCTGCTCCCGCTGGAGCTCTGTTTCTCTGGCTAATCTTCTCCACTGCCGCAGCAATGATGTCTCCTCTGCTCCCGCCAGAGCTCTGCTTCTCTGGCTAATCTTCTCCACTGCCACAGCAATGATGTCTCCTCTGCTCCCGCTGGAGCTCTGTTTCTCTGGCTAATCTTCTCCACTGCCGCAGCAATGATGTCTCCTCTGCTCCCGCTGGAGCTCTGTTTCTCTGGCTAATCTTCTCCACTGCCGCAGCAATGATGTCTCCTCTGCTCCCGCCGGAGCTGCTTCTCTGGCTAATCTTCTCCACTGCCACAGCAATGATGTCTCCTCTGCTCCCGCAGGAGCTCTGTTTCTCTGGCTAATCTTCTCCACTGCTGCAGCAATGATGTCTCCTCTGCTCCCGCCAGAGCTCTGCTTCTCTGGCTAATCTTCTCCACTGCCACAGCAATGATGTCTCCTCTGCTCCCGCTGGAGCTCTGTTTCTCTGGCTAATCTTCTCCACTGCCGCAGCAATGATGTTTCCTCTGCTCCCGCAGGAGCTCTGTTTCTCTGGCTAATCTTCTCCACTGCTGCAGCAATGATGTCTCCTCTGCTCCCGCCAGAGCTCTGCTTCTCTGGCTAATCTTCTCCACTGCCACAGCAATGATGTCTCCTCTGCTCCCGCTGGAGCTCTGTTTCTCTGGCTAATCTTCTCCACTGCCGCAGCAATGATGTCTCCTCTGCTCCCGCCAGAGCTCTGCTTCTCTGGCTAATCTTCTCCACTGCCACAGCAATGATGTCTCCTCTGCTCCCGCTGGAGCTCTGTTTCTCTGGCTAATCTTCTCCACTGCCGCAGCAATGATGTCTCCTCTGCTCCCGCTGGAGCTCTGTTTCTCTGGCTAATCTTCTCCACTGCCGCAGCAATGATGTCTCCTCTGCTCCCGCCGGAGCTGTTTCTCTGGCTAATCTTCTCCACTGCCGCAGCAATGATGTCTCCTCTGCTCCAGCAGGAGCTGTTTCTCTGGCTAATCTTCTCCACTGCCACAGCAATGATGTCTCCTCTGCTCCCACCGAAGCTGTTTCTCTGGCTAATCTTCTACGCTGCCGCAGCAATGATGTCTCCTCTGCTCCCGCAGGAGCTCTGCTTCTCTGGCTAATCTTCTACGCTGCCGCAGCAATGATGTCTCCTCAGCTCCCGCCGAATCTCTGTTTCTCTGGCTAATCTTCTCCACTGTTTTCTCTTCCATCCAGCCAGCATTTGGTCTCACAGTGGACGCAGTGAGGACTCCAGTAAGCATAGATCGGAATTGTCACCCCACAGTCGGCAGGTAGGGCCCGAACTGCTTTAGTAGACCTACACCAAAAAAAGTTGAGGATAAATTCGTTAAAATTCAATATATTGAAACGCCTGTTTATATCATACTCCCTTAATAAAGGAGTCAAGACATTAGAAAAATATCAGTCTACACATGTTTTATATTTAATATGAGGGAAATACACATGTGACGTGACACAAAAAATCTTTAATTTTTAGGCGACAAAATATTTTTTAAGTAATTCTATGAATTACACTGTGCAAACCAAAAGTAATATTCCCACTGGATGAAGAAGGGTCGGCCTCCACAGAACATAAAATTTTCTTTTTATTTTATTTTTCGTGTTCGCATTTATGAGGGAAAAAACAATGTTATGGATGTGACAGTTCTCCATTACGGACATGACCGTTCTGAGAGCGACTTTAAAACTTTCACAGAGACCTCAAACAGAAACCACAAAGCCTTTCTTTAAATTGAATTTCGTTTTTTTATTAATTGTATCTTAATTTTAATCAATGTTTCATTTTAACCAATTGCATGGATTTAATAAATAAGAAGTAAATATAGTAGAAAATAGATAATCATGACACGGAGGAGCCAGCGAGTGAACTGGACTCTCGTCTCATAAATGAACTGAAACTCAGCGTAAGGTACTTGCCTCACAGACCTGAGAAATATATAGAAAGCTTGAAATGTCTACTTTTAAACAGAACAATTCAAAACGAAAGAAAACAGACTGCAGTCTCTACTTATGTAATCCGTATGTAATGTGCATTTCTCTCTGGCGCGTTCACTACTGCGAAGTTCGCGAGTCAGCATCAACAGCGATCGACACAGAAATCACTTGTTTATTAATAAACAATTAAAATGTCTCCTTGCTATATTTGACATATTCATAATCATTACTTTTGCCGGTTCTTTGTGACAGCTTTTAGATGCTTTGTTGGCAGCTCCACCCACATGTTGAATGCGTCACACCGCATCAGCACCGAAAACAAGATTTTTTTCAAATCTAAAATCAAAAATTGTGATACGAACTGAATCGTAGGTTTGGTCTATCGTTACAGCCCTAGTAAGATGAGAAAGCAGGAGTTTATGGTTATAAAAAACAATAGCTATCTGAACATCTTTGCCAAACGCAAACCAGAAGTAATCAATATTATCGGGGAGGGTCATGCCTTTTTTCACAATCATTTTGGAGGGTCATAGAAAAATGTATTGCTGGCGAAGGGAGGGTCATGTATTTTTTGACTACAGATCTCAAAACTCCTCCAGTGGCCCCTTAAAAAAAACGAGCAGTCCCTTAGTGCAGCTCCTCTTTTAGCATTATTCAGTGAGAAGTGAGAACACGTGTGTACCAGCTGTTCAAATGCAAACTATTAATTTAAAAAAGCCTCCTTGCTCTATCCCTTAAAAATGCTGTGAGTCGGAGAAAAGAGGAGCTTGATCATCATAGCTTCGACGAGGTTTGCCCTGGGCAGAGAGTGTATGACGGTGTGTATATGTGTGTGAGCAGGTAATCGGAAGTGTGTGATCTTGTGTTGCGTTCCTGTAGCACGCAGACCTTAAAGAGCAACATGAATCTCTAATGAGCACACACTATAATTGTCAAGGTATATTCAAACATTGAGTATATTTTTCATGATGCCGGTCTAATACAGAATGAGATGGCTCAAAGAAAACAGCTCATTTTAATCTGGGGCTTTTTTAATAACTAAAAACGCCTTGGTTACTGACTTAACCCTTGCTCCCCGATGAAGAGAACGGAGACGTTATGTCGACTGACAAATGGGGTCCCTATGGAAAGTGCCACTACCACTGAACTGTGTAATGAATGTTAGAGACACAGATGCTGGCAAGTTGAACGTGCCCTTTTGGTAACTGCTCTCTTAAGACTAATTTACCCAGAACCCCACATAAGCCCTCAGTGATAGTTTTCCAACCAATGTGGTGGAAGGGACAGGGCTTACCATGGCTACTGTTCCTTGGAGTGTTTCTGAAGAGTGATTCTTTTCTTCCCATTTTTCAGTTTTCTTTTTAGCCATGACCAGTGTTGTTAATGGTGGGGAATACACATATGGATTGACTCGTGGGAAAAGACGCTGCGGTAGGTCCTACCTAGAAGAGACGGAACGACTACAGGGACAGAGCTGGGGCAGAGCAGAATCAGCCCAGGGAAACACTGGTTTACCGAAAGGGAAACCCTATCGTGGAGAATACACATGTGGGATTACCAATCACAACATGTGTTGGACATGGGGCATCTAGCCCAGTACAAGGGCTTACCGACCGAGCAAGCATCTTGAGCACTGGGCCTGGGGTTGGACACCTCCCCCGAGCCTGAATGCTGGCAGATGCTTGGAGGAACTCGAGTTAGGGTTCACCAGCTGGGGAACTTACATGAAGAGCATAGAAGGCACTCGCATCTCCTCATTAGAGGTGAATGGAGCTACAAGCCAGACACAGAGTCTTACCACACATTACCTGTTTGTACTCAACACGGCAAGAACTTGGCTCAACCCGGAGATTGTAGAATCTCGTGAATCGCCCATCCTGCAGCTCTGCAAATATCTGCCAGAGAGACGCTGTGCACAAACGTCCAGGAGGAGGCAACACTCCTTATAGAGTGAGCCCTCACTCCAAGGGTCATGGCACACATTGGGATTGGTACGCTAAGGCTATGGCATGGAGACAGTGCTGCTTGGAGACAGCCTTGTCATGGTTCATGAATGCATTGTTTCCTTCTTGTCTCGTGTTATGTTGTTATGTGTGTGTGGGTGTGTGTCAGTGGGCGTGACCAGCCATCATTGTCTGATCAGCGCTCAGCTGTTCTCACTCACGACGCTAGCTGCAGCTAATTCACTCACCTTTAAATACTCACCATATTCTCATCTTCCTTGTCAGATCGTTGTTTAAGGTCCTTTATGCTGCATGTCTGTTCTCGTTCCTGTTCGGCGGTTTCCAGTCTCGTGCTTCATTGTTCCGGTTCTGTGCTTCATTCACCAGCGTACTCAATTCAACGTCTCACCTGTTCTGTGTTGACCATCGAAGTCCCAGCGCCACCTGCAGTCATCCGGATCTGGACATTTCTTATATTCATATTTCATATCAATAAACTGTTAACTTGCACTTGCTTCCTGGATTCAATCAAGACAAGCCTTTCCCTTCTGCTATCCCCCAAAACAGACAAAGAGCTGCTCAGAGCTTCTGAATCTCTGTGTGCGGTCCACGTAAATACGCATGAAAAGGACACATCTACGCATGGTCTTGTTCTGCCTCACTTACATGTCACCATTCTAACAGAAAATCCTTAATGCGCTCCGGCCGCTCATTCGCACGACAACAGGGTTTAGTGCTCGAGAACGCAAGCCTTGAAAAACATAAAAAAAAACTAAAAAAAAGTTGTCTCTGTGCAAACTTCAAAAACGTGAACCTGTGAGAACACTGATGGTTTGCACATGTGTATTGCATGTTTAGTCTATAGGGATGTGCGTTTGAATATGTGCGCAGGCATTGTAGTCTTTCTTTACAAAACAAACTCAAAAAATTACTTGTCTGGCCTTAAAATATATAATTCAGAATTTATCACTTCCGCATATCCATGTGAATGGAATTATTTGACAATGTTTTGTCTGTACAGAGGTAAAGGGAAGGAGGCCTTCACAGGGGAGAGACTAGCTGACACTTCAGGAGTTCAGGACTGTGTTGTCGTCGTGTCCAGGCGCAGGTCCTTCATCAGATCTGGAGTGTGTGTGTGTGTGTGTGTGTGTGTGAGTGTGTCCAGGCGCAGGTCCTTCATCAGATCTGGAGTGTGTGTGTGTGTGTGTGTGTGTGTGTGTGTGTGTGTGTGTGTGTGTGTGTGTGTGTGTGAGTGTGTCCAGGCACAGGTCCTTCATCAGATCTAGATCCGGCAGACTGTGGTAAACCTCGGGATAAACAGAGAGAATAATATTAGCGTAGTCGAGTACACCAGGATTTATTGGAAGTGTCCCGCTTTAGTATCTTAAACGGAAGCTTGTGAAAGGCCCCGATTCAAGACATGCAGTTCCAAGAACAGTCGTAACCCACTGCCTTTCTTGGATACTATGAAGTGAGGGCTGTAAAACATACATGTGGAGGAACAGCAAAGGAAGAGAAAAGAGACAACCCTAATGGCCATCAGTGTTGGTCAAGTTACTTGGAAAAAGTAATTAGTTACTGATTACTGATTACTTCTCCAAGAAAGTAATCCAGTTACTTTACTGATTACTTATTTTCAAAAGTAATTAGTTACTTTACTAGTTACTTTTCAAAAACATGATGCACGAAATGAATACGCTATAAAGCAATAGACCTTTCTGCTTAATTCTATTCTTTCTGCATATTCCATCATCTAAAATTGAATCAAATGAAACATTCTTTTTTAAAACTTTAGTTTCAGTATTTTAACTTTATGCACATTGCATCAATGACTAACTCATTAAGATGGTCGCCTGCCGCCTCCTACTGGCGGTTTATAAATATTATTTCTATGCACAAATAATATTTCTTATTTGTATATTCAAAACCTTTAGCATCTTATTATTCTATTGTAATTTATTGATCAAAATGTAAGAATTTTAAATGAAAGATGAAGCAAACGATTAGGGAAAAATGCCCTTTATAAAGGTTAAAATATCATAAATATGCCGATTTATATATGTTAAAGCTGACTGAACTGATGAGAATACTGATTCGGAATAAATATTTACAACACACACACACACACACACACACAAAAAAAATGTCCTGTTCTAACAAATGTTTTTACTCGGACAAGTGAATGACCGACCGAAGGACAAATGAAAAGGCTTAAATGTTGAGCCCTGGTATATATTTTTTATTATTATTCATTTATTTACCCATAAACCTGTCTTTAGGAAGCCATAAGTTACAGTGGCAAGAATAACTTTGTGAAACCTTTGGGGGTGGTGGACAGGGTTTACATTAAGACAGGAGTTTGTCTTAATCTAGTTGATCATGCATTTCTTTTCTTTTATTCCACAGCTGATGTGTGCAGTTTTTTATTGCTTGCATTAAAATAATTTTCTCTTGTTTTGTTTTTTAATTGCAGTCTTTTTCTTCTGCCATTCATGCTTATCAGCTCCATGCAATCTTAAGCTTTTCTTGGTTCAGCTGCACACAGTCTGAAAAGGTTTTTTGGCAGTTTGCTAAAATAAAAGACCCATTCTTAGAGCTGTTGACTTTTCTACCTTGGGAAAGAACGTTAAACGAACAACTTAAAAAGGCATGACAAATCATGACATAAGACTGACATCACTTACAACGTCAATGCATTATCCATCATGAACAAATATAATGTCTGATGTTTGCACGTGCATACAGTTTACCATTACAACATCGTTCATGAATAAACATGATGTCTGAACACGGACAAACGGTGCGTGTTGACGCGTCAAAATTCACGCGTTTCGTTTAAAGACTTTTGAACGCGATCGCTTGCCATAGTGTTTACCACTGACTTCGCGGCGCTCATGTCATTAGGCTTGTTTGAGATGCGCCTCGCCTCGCCTGAAATGTAGGCGAGAGTAGGCGGCTGCAGTGAGAGGAGGAGTGAAAAAAGCGCAGGCAAGCCGGACAGTTCTCTCTTCTCGCAGTGGATCTGACACCTGCGAGATCAAAGACGGATAATCGCGGGATTCACCGGATTCACGCTCGTGCACAGTGTTGCTAATAAACTGAATGGAATTTAAGTTCTGTTGCTTTTATATGAAAATAAATATAATGAACAAGACACCCAAAGTAGCCTACTTATTTAATTCCATTCCAAATACATGTTTATCAGTCTTTTTTCTTGTGTGTTTTTTTTCTTTTCTTTTTTTTTTTTAATAAAAATTACATTGCATAACCCATAGAGATCGCACTGAGGTAGTTTGGGAATATTACCACATAACGTACACATAAAACATGATATCAGAGTTTTAAAATCAAACATTTTAAATAAAAGCAATACATCACGATTGTTTAAACCAATGAACATCAAGCTGTGTCGTCAGCAAGTCGTTTCCCATCATGCTTTTGATCAGCGCAGTCGGTGGAGAGCAACTGTGCGCGACTCCAGAATCCGACAGGTGCGCCTTGCACTCGCGAGAGATTTTTGACATACGTCAGCATGACATCAGAGCAAGGCGGACCGCACTCGGACACATTTCTAACCGGCATGCATCTCGCGCTGATCACCGGTGATCGATTCTGCGCAGATTTTGCTCATCTCAAACAAGCCTATTGTCACTCACGAGTCACGGCTCACGTTGCGAGACAGTCTCGCAGTATAACGCAGTAACGCAGCCTGCTTACGGGGAAGTAACAGTAATCTAATTACTGTTTTTGCAATTGTAATCCCTTACTTTACTCGTTACTTGAAAAAAGTAATCGGATTACAGTAACGCGTTACTTCTAACGCGTTACTGCCCATCAGTGATGGCCATTTCTATAACACCAAAAAGGAGGATACTTTGCAGGATACAGTCAAGTCTGGCAATTTTTTTTTAAATAATCCCAAACCTATAAGCAGTGACAGAAACTTTTCCACACTTAAAGGCAATAATAATAATAATAATGACCAAAAAAACAAAAAAAACAATGGTAAAAAAATGACAATGCTTGAAACAGCCTTTTCAAAATCCCTTATATCTGCCGTTACTGACCGATTAAATTGGATGTCCAAAGTCTTGAAAGGCTTACATTGTGCTGATGTTGTGTTTACTGAGCGCTACATTTCTTCCTTATTGAATGAGAAAGCAGACACAACCACAAATAAAAGAGTACTGTTTACATTGAGCACACATCCTTTTCTTACCGACATGACAAAACTACACAATATTTGAATAATTTTTCCTTGTATGCCAGGAAAAGTTTTGTGATATAAGAACATAAATAATGATATTATTATTATAAAATTGAAATGTCAGCATAACAATTATTACATTGATCAGTAAATGGTACTGAACTGTACCTGAATTTAACTCAATTCCTGTTAATATGTACATGTTGAAAGAAGTTCACACTAACAAAGTGTTATGTAAGTTAATTTGCATTATAAGATCATAATATACTGACAAACTTGAATGTAATGGAGGATGTTTTGAGTTTAGCATCCCAAGTTTAGCATCCCAATCCCATGCGGAGCATGCTGGGAAATTGACCGTACAGTTTTAGCCGTCAACAAAAAATTATTTATGTTATTCCAACTCAAAAGCATGATTCGTTAACAATTTGAAGTAAATTGAGTGTAATGAAATCAAATGTTGCAATTCATTTCAAATAAGTAAACTGAACTTGCAGCAAAAGTATTTGGAGTGTAAATTGTACTTGCCTGCAAGTTTGTTTTGTAGCATTTTCAGTACTAGGCTATTTCACTCAAAAGACAGAAAGTGATAATAAAAAAAATATCAAGGTTATTTTTCTATATAAACAAAACTTGTGATTATGACTCAAAATCATTATTTTATTTTTAAAAAAAATATTGCATCTAGACAGTTTGCCAAAAACTCAGATCTCAAATTCTGTAATTCTGAGACCAAAACATCCATGCTATTCCTACAAAACATGTGACATTAATGCAAACAAAGATAAACACAACTGAAGTTGTGAAATTACCCACAGAATTGAGGATCACATCCTGATCACAAGATCACACATTAAGTATCCGATTACATGATGAGAAGTTCCTGCATAAGCAAATTCTGTTCACAAGAAACAAGGAATGAATAAACTGATGAAATGTCTGACTTGAATGCACTTAATATATAAATATAAGCAATTTACTCAACCACAATATGAGTGAATGCATTCTGCACCAATACTTCAAGTCTTCCTGTGTTGAAACAAAATGTATAAATAATTATGGATTTACAAAAAATAAGTATGATTAAGTTATCAATGAAACACTACAGAGCACGAGACAGATGTTTTTACCACCGAAAAAAAAAAAATCGATAACACAGCAACACAATTCAGCTAATGATGAAATTAAAATGTAGAATAATTCAACTAGAATTAAAACAGTAAATCACTGTGGTTGCAAAACTTTCTATTATTTGAAGCTATCGTTCAGTACCCCAAAATTAAAGATACTCATTTATTACAGTACAATTACAAACATTTTTATGATTAAAATGTTACCAAGCTTGCCGTGTTTAAACAAAAATTTGATTAAAATTTGGTCTGCACAATATGTATTGTTTCAGCAACTGGACATGCAATGTCCAGGCAAATTTATTCACACACATCATTCTACAACTTTTTTTGCTGTTTGATACAAGATCGAGGACTAAACTTCAAGAGTCTGTGTGATATAATGGATACACGGAGGAATTATTTCACTTTATTTACAAAATACAGAGATTCACTGTGGAGTGTAACCGGTTTCAATTTGTGAATATATTGCAAAGAAAGAGAGAGGCTTAAAGATAAGGCTTGGAGATTTAGCATATCCAAAGTCTTGATAAGGCAATGTAGTGTACTTTGTGCTAATGTTGTGTTTACTGAGCGCTACATTTCTTCCTTTATTGAAAGTAAACACAACCAAAAAGTACCTAACTGCACAAATGGAAGAGCACTGTTTACATTAAGCACACATACTTTTCATACTGACATGACAAAACTACACAACATTCGTATCATGTTTTTTTTTGCATGCCAGGAAAAGTGTTTTGATAGAAGAACATAATGATATAATTTTTTTAAAAACTTCAATGATATCATTACTATTATTACATTGATCTGTGAATGCTACTCAAATTTACTGTTAAATTGTACAACATGTTGTAAAAACTTCACACTAACAAAGTGTTTTGTATAGAAAATTCACCTTGCTTTGTAATATCATAATATAATGTGTAGGACATGCATGAATGTAATTGCAGGATGTTTTGAGTTTAGCATCCCAATCCAATCTCATGCGGAGCATGCTGGGAAATCCACTGTCCAGTTTCATCTGTCAACAAAAATGGTTCATGTTTTACCAACTCAAAAACACCATAAATAAATTTTCATTATACAATTTTAATTGAATCACAGTTCGGCAATATAATGTTAATGTCGCTACAATAACAGACCGGCGTGCATCTAATAAATGATTAATTCAAGAATGTTGTGCAAGTTTACTGAAACAATGGAGCAGTGAACTTCTTTTGAAAATCCAGCGTTTAGTTGATCCTGGTAAGAGCTCATTGTCACAGTTGTAAACACAACGGCTTTCTTCTTCCACAAGGGGTTTTGGCGTCACACATTTGTTTCCAGACAGACCGATAAAGAACGCGACACACGCGTCTCTCGGACATCCTTTAGAATTCAATTAATCAGATTGTGACTTCGAAACTCCAGAAGTGTGACTTCTGAAGCTGAGACTAGTCGTCACCTAACACCTGTGCAAGATTCTACAAAAGTCCTGAAGTGTATCCAGAAAGAATGGAGACTCCATCCCCAGGTATCTGGAGTTGATTCGAGATGTTTTTTTCCCTGACCAAGGGGACTCTTGGCACGGATGCATTGGCACACAGTTGGACCCGGGGCCTACGCAAATATGCATTTCTCCCAGTGAGCCTACTCACACAGACACTGTGCAAGTTCAGGGTGGAAGAGGAGCAGGTCTTGATGGTTTCGCCTTAGTGGCTCAGCTAAGACCTGGTTTTCGGATCTGGTACTCCTTGCGTCAGCCCCTCCGTGGTGGACAGTGTTGGGGGAAACTCATTACAAGTAAACGTAATCAGTTACGTAATCAGATTACTTTAACTAAGAACTTATGTAACTAGTAAAGTAATGCATTACTTTTAAAATTGACAACAAAATATCTTAGTTACTTTTTCAAATAATTAACGCAAGTTACTTTGTTTTCCCATGTATTGGCTGACAGCTCTCCTGTCCCCATGCTGAGACAAATCAAAATGCAGAGGCGTTGTCTACACATGATGGTTATTGTAGCTCTAGACTAAATGTGAGCGTGCATTTACTAATTTCATTTGCGCTAAAAAAAGATTCAATATTCCTCAAAATGAATAAAGTCAGTAATGCAGAATCAGAATACTATGCAAACCTACAGTAACTAAATATGTTAAATAAAACATGCATTTTTATGCATTTAATCTTTATTGAAAATTAAAATAAATAAAAAATGTATTGACCAATGTCTGTCCTTCTGACCTTTGATAATTCAGTTAAACCAAAGGCAAAATAACGTCTCGGTTGTGTATGCAACCCTCGTTCCCTGAAGGAGGGAACGGAGACATAGTCGACTAAATGGGGTCATCTTCGAGCATGTTAGAATGAGCTTCACGCGAGTTGCATCACGCGCTCTGCCCTGTTGCGCGGGTGTAAACACGGAAGCGGATGCACGCACCACTTGTTTTTCTGCTAAGGAGCCGAGCGTAACTCGGAGTCAGCGGTGGTCCAGCAATAGTGGCTTAGGGACTACGTCTCCATTCCCTTCTTCAGGGAATAAGGATTGCATACGCAACCAAGACGATCCCGCTCAGTAAACTTGGATAACACTGGGAAAGCATGCCCTATTGATGGAAGGAAGGAACGCTACGGAAGCCACATCCAGCACCGAAGGGTAAAAATGTGGGAGATACACATATGGACTGGGCAAATTATTGGGCAATACAACATATGGAATGTCACTGGGATGACTCCAGCCTATAACAGGGGGGAGGATCAACCGAACAGTGACGGCAGAGAGGACTCTGCCAAGGGAAAGACACGGGCTCACCTCGGGGAGCCGTACCGTGGAAGAATACAGATATGGGATCGTCATAGGGATCACAACATTTGGACCCAGTCTGAATGGCACACGCATCCAGTCCATAGGAGGGTAATTGCGCAGCAAGCCAACACATCGAGCGGGGCTTATGATGTTAACTGGCTTCAATGTGAAGAGAGCACACGGGAAGCAGCTCGGCTCGACACGTAGGCCAGAGACTCTAGCGAATGTGTTGTGTCGCCCAGCCCGCAGCTCTACAAACATCTGTAAGCGAGGCACCTTGCACCAGCACCCAGGAAGCGACTACACTCCAAGTGGACAAGGTACACTTTGGGATTCATACGCTAAGATGATGGCATCCACTATCCAGTGGGCCAACCTGTGCTTGGAGACAGCCTTTCCCTTCTGCTGGCCTCCGTAACAGATGAGGATCTGATCTGAGGTCCTGAGGCTTTGCGTTTTGTCCACATATAACCGCAAGGAATGTATGGAACAGAGAAAAGCCAGGACTGGGTCTGCCTCCTCCAGGGGCAGCCCTTGCAGGCTCACCACCTGGTCCCAAAAGGGAGTAGTAGGAACCTTGGGCACATATCCAAGTCAGGGTCTCAGGAAAACGTGAGAGTTAGCCGGCCCGAATTCCAGGCACAATTCGTCGAACGAAAATGAGTGCAGGTCCCCTACCCTCTTGATGGAGGCCAAAGCAAGCAGGATAACTGTTTTTAAAGACAGGACTTTTAACTCAGCTGCCTGTAGCAGCTCAAAGGGAGGTCTCTGCAGTGCGGATAGCACCCGAGGTAAGTCCCAAGAGGGTATAGAGGGGTCACGAGGCGGATTCAGTCTCCTCGCCCCCTTCCTCCTCAGAACCTGATGATCAGGTTGTGCTTTCTCACGGATCTCCCATCCACTGCATCGTGATGTGCGGCAATAGAGGCAACATACAGGGTGGAGGGAGACAGCCCTCGATCCAAGCCATCTTGCAGGAAAGAAAGCACGGCTCCGATCAAGCAACTTCGGGGGTCTTCTTGGTGAGAAGAACAAGAGGAGCGTAAGTTTGGGGAACCAGGTCCAGTTGGGCCAATAAGGGGCAAATAGCAAGACCTGCTCCTCTTCCTCCCTGACTTTGCACTGTGTCTGTGCAAGAAGGCTCACTGGGGAAAACGCATACTTGCGGAGGCCCCGAGACCTGCTGTGCGCTAGCGCGTCCCTGCTGAGGGTCCCCTCGGACAGGGAATAAAACAACTGGCAATGGGACGAGTCCGGAGAGGCAAACAGATCTATCTGTGCGATCCTGAAGTGGTCCCAGATCAGCTGGAAGAAAAAGGCTGAACAAAAAAACAAACAGCTGGTGGTCCTGCAATCCCACGTCACACCCCTGCAAAAGAGCTGGCCCTGGGGTTGAATTTGAATTGACCTATTGTGAAGATCATCCCTGGGGACAGCTCTTCCTTAGACCTACAGCCAGGAACCAGTAGCATCAACTCCTTCATTACTGGTAAATGAGCTTTAAATTCTCTTAGTACACTGTAAAAAACAAAAAAAAACAACAAAACTGGCACTAGAGATAGAGTTGCTTCAAAAGGAACTTCAGAGTTAGTGCTAATACATTATTTCACACAGAGTACTATTGCTGACCTTGCATAATATCTATAATTACATTCAAAATATGACTTAATCACTGGCTTTCCTTTACAAAGAATAATTGAAATAAAACTGAAGGAACTAAGCATATTTGTCTTGCCTTTTATTAAACATTCAATCAAGTTTTTTTTTTACCCCCCTAAAAAAAATGGGAGTTCCAGAATTCTGTCCCGTGCAGCTCTGCCACTAGATCGGTCCAAGTGCACAGGTTGTAGCCGGAGGTCATCATCAGGCCGACTGAGGCCGATCGACTGTCCTGCACAGTTAATCTCCAACCCCAATCAAACACACCTGAAGCAACCAATTAAGGTCTTCATGATCACTTGGAAATTAAAGGCAGATGTGTTTGATTAGGGTTGGAGATGAACTGTGCAGGACAGTCGAATTTTAGTTGCTCAAAGGTCATTTCAATGCACGCCCTTGTCATCATAAAATACTGCCTGCAGGCATAGCCCCGCTATCTCCAAACAGGATCCCATCATAATCTCCTGTATAATGGAAAAATGCAGTTCTGTTAGGATCAGCAAGTGTATGTAATACAGTAAGCTTGATATTTATATTTTTCCTTACCACGTTCAAATAATGTGCATAAATATGACTCTGAAAATTCTTGAGTCATGCACAGATCCTGGCCATTTTGCTTCTAAATTTGTGAAATGGAACATATAGTTACACACCATCCAAGAGAATTTAGTCAGTCCACTGCATACTTTTTAGATTTTTTTGAAATTTGATATAATATTACTAATCTGGAATATTAAGAATCGTAATAGAAACTTGCCTGCACATTTACATTGTGAACCCCCTTTCGGTTCACAAAATCCCCTTCACTGAGGACTTGATGGGAACGTGTGCAGTCTATGGCACCAATCACATTAGTGAAGCCTGAGGGACACATACTGTAAGTCATACTGGCATTGTCATGATTCCATGATCTTCATTAAAAATTATAATATAGTTTAGCTGAGTTGGCAAAAAATAAAAAAATAAAAATGTGCTTTACAACCTTGGGTCTTGGGCCACTTGCAAAAACTCTGCAGAGCATTGCACACAGGTTGTTGCCATTGTTAAAGCCCGACTCCGACGAGTCGAACATTTAATTATGTAAATGACACCCTCACGAATCTATCAGAAAACGATATCTATCAAAAAGTAGCCTACTATCGCACTGCGCTAAAGGAATTCCCGCATCAGCTCCGCTTATAAAGCCGCAATCTAATCTTGTTGGCATGAAATAAGCTGCTCGCGAGCAGGTTTAAGCTTACGCACATGACAGCAAGTCCAGGATGAGTCAAAAAACCAAACAAACCAAGATCATGCCATATCGCCAACAATCAAATCCAGCTAACTGAGTTAGCAACGTACGGAAAACGCACCCCAGAACAGGGAAACAGATCAAAAACAAACATAACCCTGACAGTAATGGTCCAGTTGATGTTTATTTTACAGATATCAGATAAGACTTATTTGGTTGGGAGGGCCTTAATTCAACAATAAATAGAGCATCATTTCTGAGTGCACTATTATTCAACTAGACCATCTTCAGACTGCTGGTTCGTATTAATATTTATATCTATGTTTAATAGGACATTTTTGTTTTGAAATGTTTTGAAAGGGCATAATATAACTCATATGAATAATATATTGGATACAAAAATAAGTATAGCAATTGTTTATAAACATGTATTAATATTGCTATTTGTTGTTCATATAAAAATGTATTATTTTGTTTAAAAGCAGATAACTGCTGAATCGTGGTTTTCTGTGAGGTTGATACATTGACGAATTCTAGGTGAGTTTAATGTGCACTCTCTACACCGGGAAAACATTGTAATTGGAATCCCTTCGTTTTATTATTATTATTTTTTCCTAATGGGAGTCATTGGCAGCCATATGAACCGCAACTAGGAAAATTATAAAATATGGCAGACTTGTAGTGATGGTAAAGAAAAGTAATAAAAAAAAAGAAAATTACATTCAAATGGTTATAATTTTTGAAACATTTGATCTAGAAAAATAAAACGTAATACATCTGATACTGATCACATTAAACATCTTACATCAAGACTCTTTTCAAGAATTTTGAAAAGTACAGTATTCAGTTTTTTCACCACTCCTTCAAATTTTGTCCAAAATCTGATAAAATTATATTTGGACTGAGCCGCACAGAAATGACTGAACAGTTTTTTTAAAATGTACATTTGTTCAAAAGTGTACTTAACGAGGTCGACAAAAAATTGGTTCAGAGGCTGTATCTCAGTCGAACTTTGATCAGTCGAAAAGAAAACTGGTACGTTTAATCGGAATCACGATCTAAAAACGAATCTAAGGAATCTGAAAGGAGGAAGTTAATTATTTGTACAGCAATGATTTAAGCACAACAAAATAACAATACAGTTCCAAAAGAAAGAAAATAAAGTTCCCTTTCGTAGTCACTCCGAGTTATGTCGGATGACGACGAATGGGGTTTCGCTTAGAAAGCCTATCACCTTCGAGTATATAAAACGAGTTAATGGCAATGAAATGCCATGGGTCTGCGGAATTTGCATAGCGTAACTCCGCCCCACCCTGGGGGTATATAAGGAAGTGCGCTGGCAACATGCAGATATGTTTTCGCTTCGGAGACAAGTTGATGTACTTCACTCCACAAGCCTTCTGAGTGTCATCTCAAATCTCTTCGAGACGAGCGGCTCTTCAGTGTGTTGGTGTGACGGCGTGTTCCAGCGAGATCACATTTCCTGCTGCTGATTTGTGCAGTAATCTGCCGACAGTGAGTGTGTTTCTCCCTGGGCGCTTCAGCACTCTGCTGAGCTTTTCCACTCTCTAAAAGAGCTGCACGCAGCACGTCTTTTTCAAGACGGTTAGCCCGTATATTTTCTATTTCCTGGATGTGTGTGCGTGATTCATCTGCCTAACGGTCGCGAGCGCTGTTTTGCGTGTTGGGCTTAATCACGCTCGGCAGCGGTCGTTGATGAGTCATGTTTTCATTGTGGGAACATGACCATCGCGATGTTTATAGATCGAGACTCAATGATCTCCATGTGAGTAGAGTCCCCTCTGCCACACCCCAATTTATCTCTTCCTCGAGAAGGGATACTTTGGCTGGTGGCCAGGGTGATCTGAGGGTTCGGTGTGGCACAACAACTGACGAGTCAATTCCTCGGGCCACACCCCCCTCCACATCGCAAACCGTGGAGCTTCTGTGTGTACCTGGTTTCTTTCGGGGACCTAGTGTTTCATTCGGGCCTCTGGCGGATGGTGTCATGCACTCACAGCATCACAAGGCGGGCTTGATTCCTCTGGAAATGAAGTTTCGACTGCGTTGCCTCCCACGGGAGTGCCATCGTTGCCGGGACCGATCCAGAGCTGTCAGCCATGCTTTCCCGGGCAGCTGAAAGCATCGGCTGGAGTGGCCCCGCCCTCCCCCGAGCGCTGTAAGCTTCTCCCGGACGTGCATCAGGACGCCTGCGCTCCGCGAGAGTCCACGTGACTTTCGCGGCCCGCGGGTGTCCTCCACCTTCGCAGCTTTCGATCGCACGGCGATCATGGTCTGTATGTTCCCTGTCACTATCGTGGCACGGTCATGCAGTGCTGTGTGTCGCCTGCGCCTTCGATGCAGTGCTGTCCCAGGAGTTCTGTCCGAACCGGCCGCAGTGGAACACTAGTCCTTCCCTGGCCAACCCTGGCAGAATGCGGAAACTCTAACCACGCCCCCATGCTGGGACGCTATGCCTCCCATGCCCGGCCTGGTTGTTCCGCCACGCACACTGCTGACCTCGCTCAGGCGACATCGGTACCTGCGTGATCCTGGGTCAGGTGATGTCCACTAGTGTGGTCCAGACATGGGCTTAGCCAGGTTGAGGTGGGGGGGTCTGAGGTCCTCCCCTGGCCTCCTCTGGCAGGACGCGGTTAATGACCGTGCCCACGCACAGGGCCGCTATGCCACCCTCGCCTGGGCCGGTCATTCCGCCTCGCTGCACCACCGACGGTACGTCTGTGGTTCGAATGACCACGCTGGCGCAGTTCTGGGAGCCTGGCTAGAGCTTTCCAGACTGTCCTGCTGTGTCGCGAGACCATCAGGCTCGGCAACGCGATTCAGTTCGCGCGGTCTCCTCCCCGCTTCAGGATCTCTTTTCTCTGTATGGAAATCGACTCGGTCGCCATGTGCGCGCAGCTTACGAGCGAGCGCGCGCAGTCACTGCTGACTTGCCTTCGTCAGTTTGAGGGCAAGAGTGCGGTTCCACTGAAACTATTTCAGAGGCTCCTGGGGCATATGGCATCCGCAGCCGCAGTCACGCCGCTCGGATTGCTTCATATGAGACCGCTTCAGCTTTGGCTTCGCGACCGAGTCCCGAGGTGGGCATGGCATCACGGCACGCTCCGAGTTCCAGTGACTCCGACCTGCCGTCAGACCTTCACCCCATGGTCGAACCTCAGTTTCTTCGGGCCGGAGTGCCCTTGGAACGAGTTTCCAGGCAGGTTGTTGTATCAACAGATGCCTCCACCACGGGTTGGGGCACCATGTGCAATGGACATGCTGCCGCGGGCTCCTGGACAGGACCCCAGTGCCTTTGGCATGTCAGTTGCCTCGAGTTGTTGGCTGTACGTCTTGCCCTGCACCGCTTCCGTGCGTTGCTCAGGGGTCAACACGTACTAGTCCGATCAGACAATACCGCGACTGTAGCGTACATCAACCGTCAAGGTGGTCTGCGCTCCCGCCGTATGTCACAACTCGCCCGCCACCTCCACATATGGAGTCAGAAGCATCTGAGGTCGCTTCGAGCCATTTATATCCCGGGAGACCTGTACCAGGCGGCCGACGAGCTGTCTCGGCTTCGGCCTCTCGCTGGAGAATGGAGACTCCATCCCCAGATGCTCAGCTGATTTGGGATCAGTTCGGGGACGCACAGGTAGACCTGTTTGCCTCCCATGACTCGTCCCACTGCGACCTGTTTTATTCCCTGACCGAGGGCACGCTCGGCACGGATGCACTGGTGCACAGCTGGCCGCGGGGCCTCCGCAAGTATGCGTTTCCCCCAGTGAGCCTTCTTGCGCAGACTTTGCGCAAGATCAGGGAGGACGAGGAGCAGGAAATTTTGGTTGCCCCGTATTGGCACAACCGCACCTGGTTCCCAGAACTAGTACTCCTCGCGACAGCACCTCCCTGGCCAATTCCTCTGAGGAAGGACCTGCTTTCTCAGGGACGGGGCACCTTATGGCACCCTCGTCCCGATCTTTGGAACCTCCACGTGTGGCTCCTGGACGGGACGAGGCAGGTTTGAGTACCCTACCACCAGCGGTGGTGGCTACCATCATTTCCGCTAGAGCATCGTCCACGAGACATGCCTATGCGTTGAAATGGAACCTCTTCGTCAACTGGTGTTCTTCTAAACATCTAGAACCCACGAAATGCCCGATCAGTGTCGTGCTTTCCTTCCTGCAAGAAGGGTTGGAGCGTAGGCTGTCTCCCTCCACCCTGAAAGTGTATGTTGCCACATCACGACGCAGTTGATGGTAAGTCTCTGGGAAAGCACGGCCTGATCATCAGGTTCCTGATGGGAGCACGGAGACTGAATCCTCCTCGTCCTCCCCTCGTACCCTCTTGGGACCTCTCAGTGGTTTTAACTGCCCTGCAGAGTGCTCCCTTTGAGCCTCTGCAATCAGTGGAGCTTAAGTTCCTGTCAATGAAGACAGCGCTCCTGGTTGCATTGGCCTCCATCAAGAGGGTAGGGGACCTGCAGGCATTCGGTTGACGAAGCGTGCCTGGAATTTTTCCCTTTGGCAGATGCACGTCAGTAAATGAGGGAATGAACTTGCGCTCCGGGGACGGTTCAGCGAAAAGAGGAGGTGTGTTCCGGCGCAAACATTCCCTGGTGCTATTTTGCAGTTTCAGAAAACAATTCCGCCACAGACCAGGAAAAACCTCATCTAAAGTTAGTGCCGTGTTTTCAGTGGCGCGTTCAGATGATATTTTAAGGGCGCATGCTTGGCCATAATGTAGTGTTTGCACAACACACACACACTTTGCTTCTCTCATCTACACACAGACGCAGCAGTTCACATTTTTGCAAACCATGCATAATTACATGGAAAAATATTCCACATGAGTGAAATCATTGTGGTGTCCATGAAGATGTGAAAAAATAGACATAAATCTAGCTTACACATTTACCCAAATTATCATACGCCTGTTTAACCAAAGCTAATTTGGGTGTGTTGCTCCCCATACAATGTCACTTCTCTGTGTTTTACGGCCCTGACGAGAACGTCGGTCTCCACGGCTGTGAACCGCTCTTGGCAAATCCGCCGTTATAATAGCAATCCGCCATGGAACAAGCACGCCTGCTCTTAAAGGGAATGTGAGATGTTGCTTTGATTGGTTCATTTCAGGTTAAGCACAAACCACACCTATGAATAATGAAGCTACTTCAGACCAACCCATTTTAGATTTGCGTCAGGCGCAAGAGTCATTTATCCCGCCAGTATAATAGCAACAGCGCCCAAGACCCGCACACAAAGTTACTTGCGTTTCGCGTTTGATATTTGCGTTTCAGATCTTTAAAATAGGGCCCATGGGGTTCTTCTATATCATTTTATCATTACAATAGGAATATATATGTTTCTTTGTTTAAATGATGAGGAGAAATTGAAAATAATAACTGTATATGCTGAGGTAATGTGTTGTTATGTCTTATATTAGGATGGCCATGCGAGTGATTTTGTTTCTAACACTTTTTACTGGGATGTGCGTCGCTGATTCCAAAGGTACGTTTAGAATAATACAAGTAAAAATGCCTGATTTAAAAATCTCTAACCATTGTGTATTACATTTTGATCAGATTGATTTATTAAAATTACACCCTGAAATATGGTAATTGAAAATGTGTTTTATTTATTTATATGTATTTGTAATGCTTTGAACCTGTCTTATCCTTTATTTTATTTGATTTCATATCATCTTGAACAGGGAATCTTGCTCTTAATGGCATGGCTGTGCAGTCCTCCTTAGGCCACCCACAGGGAGATGCTCAACATGCAGTAGATGGAAACAGAGAATCAGATTACAAGAAGGACTCATGCACTTTCACTAAAACTGAGTTTAATCCATGGTGGAGAGTTGACCTTGGAAATGTCTACAGTGTAAGCAACGTTACCATCACTAATCGTGGAGACTGTTGCAAAGACCGCCTTAGAGGAGCTCAGATTCGTATTGGTAACAAGCTGGACAACAACGGAAACAACAATGAGCTGTAAGAAGTGTTTTAATTGTTTTATCTTCCCATGTTTACGATGTTCAGTCTGGTTTAATAAAACAGGAGGAAAAATTGTAACTCCACAAATCAACCACTCATCGAGCCACAGCCATGCAGATGGACTTGAACATATTTTATTCAGATTGTGATTAGACATTTGTTTCTTGTATTAGTGCTAGTTTCAATACAGCTGAATTGAATTTGTTAGACCTGTGCATTGTTGCGTAGCCTCTGGTTTTCATTTTAACACTGTTCTTGATGTATTTGCAGGGTTGCAACTATTCTCACTGCTCCTGATGGCACACAAACATTTTCATTTGAGTCTGTTAATGGCCGATATGTCAACATTTTTTTACCTGGGAATGATGAAATCCTCACTCTGTGTGAAGTCGAGGTGTTTGCAGGTAAGGGACAGAGAGAACACTGATTGAATTTGTTTATGTACTTATTAATGTGTGTATAACTTTTATTATTTTATCAACAGTAATGGACACACCATCATACATTTGTGGTCCAAGTGAGTGCTCTTCATTACTTTCAATGTTGTCGATAGTGCATGTATAATATTCTTACTGAACATTTGGTAACCAATAAGGGATAATGTACATCAAGACGGATTTTATCGCAAAATAAACCCGACAGGGTGATCAAGACCCCGGCTTATTACATGGCTACTAGCCACAACAGAAATCATTTTGGACACAAAATATTGATTTAAGTTGAAATATTTTATAAGCTTGTAATAAACATAAAGCTTCCGTGGAAAAAAAAAATATTGCTAGCAAGACAAACATTTAAGGGATATTGTACAGTCATGTAAAACAAATAAATAGTTATATGGACATATTGATTTGCAATGAAACGTCTAAAAATAGCTTAGCATTATTTTGCCCATTTTATTGGGATTATACTTTAGCTCATTAAAGTAGTGATTGTTTATTATTTTATGTTAAACAGGGAATGTTGCTCTTGGAGCCACAGCTGTCCAGTCTTCCATAATCTCTGGAGGAGTAGCTCAAAAGGCTGTCGATGGCAACAGGAATTCAAATTGGGGTGGTGGGTCATGCACTCACACTAATGCAGACAGAGACCCCTGGTGGAGAGTTGACTTGGGGTTAGTCTACAAGGTAAACAGGGTTAGCATCACTAATCGTGGAGATGGTGGTGCAGAGAGGCTGAATGGAGCTCAGATCCGTATCGGCAACAGCCTGGAAAATAATGGCAACAATAATGAGCTGTAAGTATTGTCTCTCTCTTAATAATTACACAAGTGGTTAGAAAATGAGTAAATAAGATAACATTACTTTTTCAATAAAACTTGCCTAACTGGAGGAAGTATATTTAATATTCTTCTTGCCGTTTTGATACGCCCCTCTCTATTTCTCTATTTCTCTGTTACTCTGTGTGTCTTCACAGGGCTGTGACTGTTGTGTCTATCCCACTTGGAGAGACAAAATCATTTGAGTTTAAGCCTATTAAGGGGCGATATGTGAACATTTTTATACCTGGGCGCAATGAATATCTCTCACTGTGTGAGGTTGAGGTGTTTTCAGGTGAGCAATAAAAGGAGAGAGATGATGTGTAGACATTTGTACTATTTATACTATGTGCATGTTGCCTTAATAATGTTTTTCTGATTTCATTGCCAGATTAAGTGGAATGAGAGGATGTTACGCCACAGTCCACTGATCCTACAAGCAAAATACCAAACTTCTGTTTTCTGAGCAATACTAATATTGCACTTTTTTCATTGTTTTGGTTTTACCTGTATGCACCTTTTATCCTTAAGATAAATAAGTTTCAGTGCACATTCAGTAAAGGTTTGAAATGGTTTTAAATGCACCTGACTCTTAACCCGTTTGATCCAGGGGGTTGTGTATTTACTTATCTTTGTTTCTTTCTACTTTCTCAATAAATTACTACAGCATTGCATGTTGTATTGTATGTTTCTGGATCAAAAAAGAGAGGCTTATTTGAATATTTACATTGAGGAGGAGGTATAGTGTTGCATAGCTACACATCTAGGGTTGAGGAGCTGGTAACAAAGTAAAGAATTACATTTTACAAAAAAAGAGAAAGAAAAAGAAAACCATGGAGAGAACAAGGATTTCCAACCAGGGGCGATTCTAGGATTTTTATTTTAGGGGGGCTCAGCCCCCAATAAGGGTATGATTAAAAAAATATTATTTGACTATTAGGGTAGGGTGGTTAATTTTTGAATTAGAATTAATAATTTAATTCAAAAAAATTATTGGATGTGACCACTAGAAGATACAGTTGGGAATGTCAATAATTTGTTTTATTTTTTTTTTTTTATTTTTTTTTTACAATGAAGACCTCCTGATTCATTCACTGTACAAACACACACACACATGTTTCAAGTACAAACACAACATTTTACTGTTTGCATTTCTATGCTCACATACAAACCTTAGATAGGAATTTTTCTGACAAAATTAAAAAACATTTTAACCAGAAAATAACATAAAAGCCATAAACTTTGATTATCCATATCAGCAATATAAACAACACAGGTATGAGGCTGGACAATGGATTAAAAGAACACTTCGACTTTTTGGGACTTTAGCTTATTCACCGTATCCCCCAGAGTTAGATATGTCATAACGTGTCCCGTGAAGATCAAGGGGAGGTGGTAGATAGGCTCAGGACTCAGATATCATCCAAAGAAGATTTTTATTAAATGCCAGTGAAGAAGTAGGGGAGAATATATTAACAGTGATGTGTAAAAGAAAAAATTTACAAAATTAAACCAAAATAAATATACACTTGACTCAGTGCAAACTTTGTATTAACAAACAAAGAAAAACAAATTGCTACAGGCAGCAAAATCTTCATGAATACATTCAGCAATATGACCCCCTCTTTACCATCCTCAGGTTCAGTTTAGACTGTCTTATATAGCCTAGGGCAGGCTCATTACACTCAAGACCGTACCAACTGCAGGGGCATCAATACCAAATACCAACCTTTGTAGCCGAAACATATGACCATTTAACTTCCAAAAACAATTAAAATAAACTCATTCAGCAACTTAAACTAAACACCATAAGACATTTCTCCATGCCTACATTAACAAAGGTTAAGTTCCCTTCCCTATTAAGAGAAATGGTTTAACCCGACACAAGAAAAAGGGAAGCTGTGGTCCCGCCCCCTCCTTTGAGGAGCCACAGGAACAGGAAATGGTAAGTAGACAGCATGTGGGGTCACTGTTTGCAATGTGGGGATAAATACAGATTTGAAATAATAAATAACAAAAATGCATAACTACAACTTGTCTCTGTGTGATTAATGAGAACAAACAAAGGAAAACTATAGTAGACATAACATGTTGTGATGACCGCTGATATGTGCACCTATCTGCAACCAACTCAAACAGCATGTCTTAAACTTATTATAAATGAATGTTATATAATAATGAACCTAAGGGACTGCACCATAGTCAAAAGAAACACAAAGCCATAAATAACAAATAAAGATACATAAGTCCATAAACAGTTTGTAAAGACTTCGGCAGTGATGACGTCATCTTAGCACCCGTCATCACACACCCCACCCCTTAATCCCGTCACACATCATAGTGACGGGACCAAAAGTCCGCAACAACATTCTGAGCTCCAGCCCTGTATTTCACTAGAAATTTAAAAGGTTGTAGTGATAAGAACCAGCGGGTAATGCGAGCATTGCTGTCTTTCATCCTGTGGAGCCATTGTAAGGCCCGATGATCAGTCTCCAAGATAAAATCTTTACCAATGAGGTAATACTTCAGAGTATCTAATGCCCACTTAATGGCCAGTGCCTCTTTTTCTACAGTAGAATATCTCACCTCACGGGGGAACAATTTCCAGCTAATGTACTGCACCGGTCTGTGATTTTCACCGTCACCTTGCAACAGGACAGCTCCTAGACCTACTCCCGATGCATCCGTCTGCACTGTAAAAGGAAGGTCAAAGTTGGGGCTCTGCAACACTGGCCCCTGACATAAACAGTCCTTAAGATCTTGAAAGGCTGTTTCACACTCAGGTGTCCACACAACCTTTTGGGGGCTGACCTTCTGAGTGAGGTCAGTGAGCACGACTGCTCGGGTGGAAAAATCAGGAATAAACCGTCTGTACCAGCCCACCAGACCTAAAAAGGACCTCACCCGCTTTTTGGTTGTTGGAGGTGGGCAAGAACGCACCGCCTCCACTTTGTCCACTTGAGGTTTAATTACCCCACCCCCCAGCACATATCCCAAATAGAACACTTCCGGCTTAGCCAAATGACACTTCATGACACAATGACACAAATGACATACACAGTCCATAGTCCTCTGAAATGTTGCTGCGGCCCCATAAAGGCCGAACGGCATGACCCTAAAATGATAGAGCCCACTTGGGACCCTGAAAGCAGTTAGCTCCTTGGAAGTGTCAGTCAAAGGAATCTGCCAATAGCCCTTACATAAGTCCAGTGTGCTCAGATATTTGGCTTTACCCAAACGCTCTATGAGTTCATCAACCCTTGGCATGGGGTAAAGATCAAAGGCAGAAATAGCGTTCATCTTGGAAAAATCCACACAAAATCTTAACGTGCCATCCTTTTTCGGCACCAAGATGACTGGGCTACACCACTCACTCCGGGAAGGCTCGATCACCCCCATCTCCAGCATTACCTTTACTTCATTCTTTAACTCAGGTATGAGTCTTGCAGGAACCCTACAGCACGTCTGTCGGACTGGACCCTGTGATAGAAGGTGCATGTCATGCTGCATCACCTCAGTCCTGCCTGGTCTGTCACTGAATAGGCCCTCTGGAACCCGTGATTGGAGGTTTTCCTGCTGCTTTGGTGTCAGATGACTCACCTCAGGGAAGACAGGAGAATTCACAGCTGTAGGGAAATATTGCTCTTTTTCCGCCGTTCAGGCAGGTATAGTTCGTAATTGACAGGACCCATCTTCCTCAGTATCTCATAAGGGCCCTGCCACTTGGCGAGCAGTCCACTGTCCGACGTTGGGAGGAGCAGTAACACTTTTTGGCCAGGGGTCAAAGTTCTTTTCCGTACATATCTTTTTCATCTCCGTGCGTGCTGTAAGTCTGTTTGACGCACCCACCGCTAGCCTAGCTTAGCACAAAGACTGGATGTACTGTAAATGGCTACAGCTAGCATACTAAGCCCAATAAGTGACAAAATAACGCCAACATTTTCCTATTTAAATGTTGTGATTTGTATAGTGTCAGTGTGTACAAATAACAAGGTCATATGAGACACAGCCATTTTTTTAAACGTCTAAATACTGGGAACTATTTTCTCAGAAGGCGAAGCACTGCTACTTCTGCGGAGTGATTAGCGCAGCACCCGAGAAGCGTCGTGGTGAGGAGCAGAGAATTCGCTCAGAGTTGGAGTATAGTAGTCAGCAATTACTAGATAGTAAATGCAAAGTTTACAATCATCGGTGTTCGCTGTATTGTAAAGAGCTGCGACAATAAACAGGGAGACCAGGTGATACCATGATGTTTCATAGAATTCCAACCAAAAACGCTGACCTGATGAATCAATGACTACTTGCTCTGGATATACTGTATATGCAATAGTTTTAGCTTTACTTGCTTTGAAGCATGTAAGCTCAAACTTAAACATCTGCACTTTTGCTATAAAAAAAAAAAAAAAAAAAAACTGTATAAATTCATAGATATGTACCCTGCAATTTTTAAAATGCCTATACAGCTTGTATTGGTACACAATTAGGCTATTACTAAAATGTGCACAGTGTATGTTCTCACTAAATTGCTCCCAAATGTAAGATTGTTGTATCATAATAGTAGAATAAGTACCCCTTAGTTCTATAATACTTACTGTATAAATATTCAGTATAAATATAAATATTTACAGTATACCCCTTTATTCCCCAAACTTTGCATATTGTTCCCTAATACTTACATGGAAGTACTTCATAGGTACACTACAATTAGCGCAAGTTACGCTGTAAATTAGTCTTATTTATGTAGTACTTTCTGCTAAAAATGCGCTAAATCCATGTAGACTCAGATCAGGGGAGGAGCCGAAACTTGACACATCTTGCTGCCGTTTCAAATTATTTTTTTTTAAAGGGGACTGAAGTGATAAAAAATTTATTAATCAAATATTTTTTTAGTGGGGCTGGGCAGAAGTTTAGGGGGGCTGAAGGGCCCTTAGTGACGCCCCTGTTTCCAATCTTCTGTCACAGAATCAACAACACAACCACCAAATCAACCGATATTAACTTTTATTTTTCTGTTATAAATGGTAAAAAAAGGCACAAAAGCAACAAAAACCAAACCAGAAATATCAAAAAGAATAATAATGAAATTAGGGGCAATAGCTTCAGGGGAGAGCCTGGCCAAAATTAACAAACAAAACAAAAAACGAACTAACCCAGAAATCTCTCTAAATTACCTGGAGAAAGATAATCCAGAATAATAGTTTACATAACTCTTCCCTCTCTCCCTGGTAAGAAAGAAAGAAAAAAAGAAGAAGCAGAAGTTACTCTTTATTGAGGACTCGCTGTGTGTCGCTGTAGTCATCCAAGTCTGACTATAGCTCAGCACAGAGTTTATAAGGGGGAGGGATACATGGAGGTGGAGACAATCTAAAGAAAGCATGCAAATGCATTACAGGAGTCAACCGGTTACCGGAATCTCCCCGGCCCTGATCTCATCAGCATAACAGTGTCATTCAAATGCATAGATGCTAAACCAATCAGAGCGACAGTATCGCCCATACCTCCCTTCACCATTACAAAGATCATTAGTTATTAACTTAGGGGCCGCTTACACATCACCGTTCTAACAGAAAACCCTTAACGCACTTCGGCCGCTCATTCGCATGACAACAGTGTTTAGTGCTCGAGAACGCAAACCTTGAAATAGATTCCAAGGTGCAAGCCTTGAAAAATGAAAAAAAAAAAAAAAGTTATCTCTGCGCAAACTTCAAAAACGCGAACCTGTGAGAACACTGACGGTGTGCACATGTGTATTGTGTGTTTAGTCTATAGGTATGCACGTTTGAATATATATGTGCGCAGGCATTGTAGTCTTTCTTTACAAAACGACCTCAAAAAATTACTTGTCTGGCCTTAAAAATGTATTTTTTATCACTTCCGCGTATCCATGTGAATGGAATTATTTGACAATGTTTTGTCTGTACAGAGGTAAAGGAAAGGAGGCCTTCACAGGGGAGAGACTAGTGGACACTTCAGGACTGCGTTGTCGTCGTGTCCAGACGCAGGTCCTTCATCAGATCTGGATACGGCCTGGATCCGGCGGACTGTGGTAAACCTTGGGATAAACAGAGAGAATAATACTAGCGTAGACGAGTACATCAGGATTTTTTTATCAAAAAAACAAACAAAAAAACAATGGTAAAAGAAATGACAATGCTTGAAACAGCCTTTTCAAAATCCCTTATATTTGTCGTTACTGACCGATTAATTTGCATGTCGAAAGTCTTGGAAGGCTTACATTGTGCTGATGTTGTGTTTACTGAGCGCTACATTTCTTCCTTATTGAATGAGAAAGCAGACACAACCAGGGGTGCGTTTCCCGAAAGCATTGTTAGCCAACTATGGTCGCAAGTTCCGTCGTTATCAGCATAGTTCAACGATTTGGTGTTTCCCGAAACCATCGTTCCAACGAACGTTCGCAAACAGCATCGCAAACTTGGGTGGTAGGAACGACAGCTCTCAAGCTGTCGTTAGAAGCATAATTTCTAGTTTACATGAGATGTAGACTGAATAAATACTTATCTTTAGCAAAATAAGCAAGCTGACATTCAGTAGGACCCGTGTTATTTATTTAGAATACATACAAATGTAATTTACGTCTTTTAGTTTGTCAAGAGATTTAAAGCACCGTTTTTGAAGACTGCATGTGCGAACGTGCTCTACTACGTAAGAACGAGTCAAATATTGAGTCTGGTAATAAAGCAAAATAACTGAGAAAAATTAGAAATGGTCTTCAGATGCCATGTCTGTAACTTATATGACAAAATCTAGCGTTAATTCGATCTCAAACAGATGAATTAAAATAAGTTATTAGTCCACCACGTGCGAGACATCATAAACCAACGTGGTTGAACGATACTTTGCGACAGACGGTTTCGGGAAACAGTCGTGACTAGCTAGTTGATTTCTCCAACGATGTATCGTACTATGGTAGTTAAGCAGCGAACTATATAGTTGTACGGGAAACGCACCCGAGAACTGCAGAAATAAGAGTACTGTTTACATTGAGCACACATCCTTTTCTTATCGACATGACAAAATTACATAATACTTGAATAATTTTTCCTTGTATGCCAGGAAAAGTGATATAAGAACATAAATAATGATATTATTATTATAAAATTGAAATGTTAGGATAACAATTATTACATTGATCAATGGTACTGAACTGTACCTGAATTTAACTCAAATCCTGTTAATATGTACATGTTGAAAGAACTTCACACTAACAAAGTGTTTTGTAAGTTAATTTGCATTATAAGATCATAATATACTGACAAACTTGAATGTAATGGAGGATGTTTTGAGTTTAGCATCCCAAGTTTAGCATCCCAATCCCATGCGGAGCATGCTGGGAAATTGACCGTACAGTTTCAGCCGTCAACAAAAAATGATTCATGTTATTCCAACTCAAAAGCATGATTCGTTAACAATTTGAAGTAAATTGTGTTTAGTGAAATCAAATGTTGCAATTCATTTCAAATAAGTAAACTGAACTTGCAGCAAAAGTATTTGGAGTGTAAATTGTACTTGCCTGCAAGTTTGTTTTGTAGCATTTTCAGTACGAGGCTATTTCACTCAAAAGACAGAAAGTGATAATAAAAAATATCAAGGTTATTTTTCTATATAAACAAAACGGGTGATTATGACTCAAAATCATTATTTTATTAAAAAAAATTATTGCATCTAGACAGTTTGCCAAAAACTCAGATCTCAAATTCTGTAATTCTGAGACCAAAACATCCATGCTATTCCTACAAAACATGTGACATTAATGCAAACAAAGATAAACACAACTGAAGTTGTGAAATTACCCACAGAATTGAGGATCACATCCTGATCACAAGATCACACATTAAGTATCCGATTACATGATGAGAAGTTCCTGCATAAGCAAATTCTGTTCACAAGAAACAAGGAATGAATAAACTGATGAAATGTCTGACTTGAATGCACTTAATATATTATAAATATAAGCAATTTACTCAACCACAATATGAGTGAATGCATTCTGCCTGTGTTGTCTTCCTGTGTTGAAACAAAATGTATAAATAATTATGGATTTACAAAAAATAAGTATGATTTGTATACATGAATTTATCAATGAAACACTACAGTGCATGAGACAGATGTTTTTACCACCAAAAAAAAAAAAATCGAGACCACAGCAACACAATTCAGCTAATGATGAAATTAAAATGTAGAAGAATTCAACTAGGATTAAAACAGTAATCACTGTGTTTGCAAAAGTGTTTTATTAATTGAAGCTATCATTCAGTACCCCAAAATTAAAGATACTCATTTATTACAGTACAATTACAAAAATTTGATTAAATTTTGGTCGATTAATTAGATGATTAAAATGTTACCAAGCTTGCAGTGTTTAAACAAAAATTTGATTAAAATTTGGTCTGCACAATATTTATTGTTTCAGCAACTTCCAGGCAAATTAACTCAAACACATCATTCTACAACTTTTTTTGCTGTTTGATACAAGATCGAGGACTAAACTTCAAGAGTCTGTGCGATATAATGGATACACGGAGGAATTATTTCACTTTATTTATAAAACACAGAGATTCACTGTGGAGTGTAACCGGTTTCAATTTGTGAATCTATTGCAAAGAAAGAAAGAGAGAGGCTTAAAGATAAGGCTTGGAGATTTTGCATATCCAAAGTCTTGATAAGGCAATGTAGTGTACTTTGTGCTAATGTTGTGTTTACTGAGCGCTACATTTCTTCCTTTATTGAAAGTAAACACAACCAAAAAGTACCTAACTGCAAAAATGAAAGAGTACTGTTTACATTAAGCACACATACTTTTCATACTGACATGACAAAACTACACAACATTTCTATCATATTTTTTCTTGCATGCCAGGAAAAGTGTTTTGATAGAAGAACATAATGATATAATTTTTTTTAAACTTCAATGATATCATTACTATTATTACATTGATCTGTGAATGCTACTAAAATTTACTGTTAAATTGTACAACATGTTGTAAAAACTTCACACTAACAAAGTGTTTTGTATAGAAAATTCACCTTGCTTTGTAATATTATAATATAATGTGTAGGACATGCATGAATGTAATTGGAGGATGTTTTGAGTTTAGAACCCCAATCCAATCTCATGCGGAGCATGCTGGGAAATCCACTGTCCAGTTTCATCTGTCAATAAAAATGGCTCATGTTATCCCAACTCAAAAGCACCATAAATTAATTTTCATTTTACAATTTTAATTGAATCACAGTTCGGCAATATAATGTTAATGTCGCTACAATAACAGACCGGCGTGCATCTAATAAATGATTAATTCAAGAATGTTGTGCAAGTTTACTGCAACAATGGAGCAGTGAACTTCTTTTGAAAATCCAGCTTTTAGTTGATCCTGGTAAGCGCTCATTGTCACAGTTGTAAACACAACGGCTTTCTTCTTCCACAAGGGGTTTTGGCGGCACGCATTTGTTTCCAGAAAGACCGATAAAGAACGCGACACACACGTCTTTCGGACATCCTTTAGAATTCAATCAATCAGATTATGACTTCGAAATTCCAGAAGTGTTTCCAAAATAAGTGTTCCAGATGGATTCAGCCAACAGTCCGTGGGTTTGACTTCTGAGGCTGAGAGTCGTCACCTAACACCTGTGCAAGATTCTACAAAAGTCCTGAAGTGTATCCAGAAAGAATGGAGACTCCATCCCCAGATATCTGGAGTTGATTCGAGATGTTTTATTCCCTGACCAAGGGGACTCTTGGCACGGATGCATTGGCACACAGCTGGACCCGGGGCCTACACAAATATGCATTTCTCCCAGTGAGCCTACTCACACAGACACTGTGCAAGTTCAGGGTGGAAGAGGAGCAGTTTTAGAGTCACTTATTTGCTTCAAAAAGTCTTTTAAAATGTCAATGACGTCATACCAGAGATACTGCTTTACGGCAATCCTTCAGTCACTTTGGTGCTTTCAGCTCTGCACTTTCTTTTCTCTCGAGGCATCGACAACACAGCTGACACAGGTAAACACACAACACAGCTGACACAGGTAAACACACAACACAGCTGACACAGGTAAACACACGTGCTAGAAGAGTTTTTGTTTTGTTTGTTTCTGGTCCCGCTTCGGATGCCACGATGCCATCAAGCGGTTTCTCTGGTCGTAATCAGTCCTTCACTGACCAATCAGCGTTCATTAGCAGAATGCTAGCGTGTTATGGGCAACAACAACTCAACCTGTAAGAAATCGAAAGGACTTAAGTACTCTTTCATTCAACTTTCGACCTATAACCCATGTTGAACTTTCAAAACCTACACTCAAATCTGAGATTTCTCAACGGCAATCGGGTGAAAGAGACAAATTTAGCCGTCTAGCCCCATAGACTCCCATTCATTTTGCACTCCTGGCGATCGCCCCCAGTGGAACTCTAGGGGAACTACAACCAAAATTCGGTACAATAGGACTTAATAGGGAGTGGGCAGGCTCTCCGTAGACGGGCTCTGATACTATGCAAACCTCCAATAACTAAATATGTTAAATAAAACATGCATTTTTATGCATTTAATCTCAATTTATTGACCAATGTACTTGCTTCTGCCCTTCGATAATTCAGTTAAACCAAAGGCAAAATAATGTCTCGGTTGCGTATGCAACCCTCATTCCCTGAAGGAGGGAACGGAGACATAGTCGACTGAATGGGGTCATCTTCGAGCATGTTAGAACGAGCTTCACGCGAGTTGTATCACGCGCTCTGCCCCGCCGCGTGGGTATAAACACGGAAGCGGATGCACACACCACTTGTTTTTGGCTGAGGAGCCGAGCGGAGTCAGCGGTGGTCCAGCAATAGTGGCTAAGGGACTACGTCTCCGTTCCCTCCTTCAGGGAATGAGGGTTGCATACACAACCGAGACAATCCCTTTCATTCGTTCACGTTCGACGTAGTCAGCGTCAACTGAATGGGATCTACTATGGAAAGCGCCACTAGAGCTGCCACCTTCCAGTGCCTAGACAAAAGCCTGCTGAACTTCTCGCATCTTGAGGCGGTCATAGGACAGGGCTTAGGCCAGGGAAGTCACTGCTGTTCCGCAAGACCCGCTCAGTAGACTTGGATAACTCTGGGAAAGAGTGCCCTATCGATGGAAGGAAGGGACAGCATGGAAGCCACATCCAGCCCAAAGGGGGGAAATGTGGGAGATACACATATGGACTGGGCGAATTATTGGGCATTACAACATATGGAATGTCACTGGGATGATTCCAGCCTATAACAGGGGGGAGGATCAACCGAACAGTGACGGCAGAGCGGACTCACCTCGGGGAGCCGTAGCGTGGAAGAATACACATGTGGGATCGCCGTAGGGATCACAACATATGAACCTAGTCTAGCACAAGAGGAGAGGCTGTCGAGAGGAGCTTAAGATCGGGGAACCAGGTCCGGTTGGGCCAATAAGGGGCAAATAGCAAGACCTGCTCCTCTTCCTCCCTGACTTTGCACTGTGTCTGTGCAAGAAGGCTCACTGGGGAAAACACATACTTGCGGAGGACCCGAGACCTGCTGTGCGCTAGCGCGTCCCTGCTGAGGGTCCCCTCGGTCAGGGAATAAAACAACTGGCAATGGGACGAGTCCGGAGAGGCAAACAGATCTATCTGTGCGGTCCTGAAGTGGTCCCAGATCAGCTGGACCGTCTGGGGATGGAGTATTTTAATAATTTCATAATTACTTTGTTCATTTTTAATATCAGAACCACCACCTATTAGAACATGGGAACAAGTATAAGTGAAATACAAGAATATTCTACATAATGGTTATCTTTACAACTGTTCTTAGTCTCTTTTAAAAAACAGTTATTTTATAACAAAAAAGGCAGTTGTTTATAACAACAACCAAGAAAAAGGCTGAACAAAAAAACAAACAGCTGGTGGTCCTGCAAACCCACGTCACACCCCTGCAAAAGAGCTGGCCTTTGGCTTGAATTTGAATTGACCTATTGTGAAGATCATCCCTGGGGACAGCTCTTCCTTAGACCTACAGCCAGGGACCAGTAGCATCAACTCCTTCATTACTGGTAAATTAGCTTTAAATTCTCTTAGTAAACTGTAAAATATAAAATACTGGTACTAGAGATAGAGTTGCTTCAAAAGGAACTTCAGAGTAAAGGCCATTGCACACTGAGTCCGAAATTTTCGTATGCGTTTTTTCGTGTTCGTCAGCCTTAAAATTCGTCACGCACAGAAACCTTGCACACTGAGTCCGATGCGTATTTATTAAACCTTTGCGGAAAAAAACGCAAAAAATACAAAAAGATTCGTCAAGCAGTGAGGATGAATTTGTTGCACTCTTTCTTCTTAAAAAGAAAAAAAGAAAGGAAATATTGGGTCCATCCAATCCTGAGATTGCGCCGAGAGGAAGGAGAGTTTCACCTCCTTATCAAGGAGTTGCGATATTATTCCGAGCGATTCAAAATTTACCTCAGAATGTCAGTGGCTCAGTTTGATGCTTTGCTAGCGATACTGGAGCCACATAAAAAGAAGACCACCAACTTCTGTGAACCAGTCGATCCTGAACAGGCAGTATAGTATGTCTACTACTATAGTATGTCTACTACTGCGCGGCCGGCAGAAGCGCTGGGCAGACAGAACAGCTGTATACAGGTTATATTTTATTCAGTGTCTTTGTAATCCGCATTTTGTTTTTCATACAGTACTTGTGCTGCGAGACGAAGTGTATCAACTTGTCAGACGTCATTCTGAATTTTCAAAAAACCTCTCAAAACACTGTCTGTGGATGCGAAAAACGCAGAAAATCGAACCCAATCCGATTTTTTTTTTACGGACGAAAGTTTCGTAGGTCAGTGTGCAAGCGTGATTGACATAACGTGAGGTCGAATTTTTTTTTTAACGTGCGAAAATTTCGGATGCGAATTTCGGACTCAGTGTGCAATGGCCTTTAGTGCTAATACATTATTTCACACAGAGTACTATTGCTGACCTTGCATAATATTTCTTATTACATTCAAAATATGACTTAATCACTGGCTTTTCTTTACAAAGAATAATTGAAATAAAACTGAAGGAAATGAAGCTAGCGCAAGTTCTGCCAGGAAGACTCAATCGTTCGCGTCATTAATTACCTCCTCATCTATCCAATCATATCATTTACTGTAGCTTAAAAGGGCAATGCTTACACACGTCTGAGTTCGCAGATGCTGTCGCTCCAGTACCTCCATCCTCCCCGCCTCCACCAAGATGGGATATTTCCTCCAACTCCTCTACTCAACCAAGCTGGGTCCTCCTCTATCAACCTCAACAACATCAGTCAGGCTATCCCTTCCATCCTGAAGACTTCAGATGTCTTTTCCTCCATCCACCCCACCACCACCAGATGGCCCCTTTCCTTACTCCGCCGGGGGGTGAGCGGCGCCCCCGCCTTCGTCTTCAGGCGGGACTCGCAGATTCAGTACCCTCTGAATGCGAGTTACGAACGGGGCCTACGCCAAAGAACCTGATTGCTTGCTGAGCTCCTAAATAAATGTTATTGTTACAGTATTAATTCTCCCGAGTCTTTCTGGTAGAACTAAGCATATTTGTCTTGTCTTTGTCTTGCAGCTCTGCCACTAGATCAGTCCAAGTGCACAGGCTGTAGCCGGAGGTCATCATCAAGCCTCAGGCCAGGGGTGCCCAATCCTGCTCCTGCCGATCAACTGTCCTGCACAGTTAATCTTCAACCCCAATCAAACACACCTGAAGCAACCAATCAAGGTCTTCAGGATCACTTGGAAATTAAATGCAGATGTGTTTGATTAGGGTTGGAGATGAACTATGTAGGACAGTCGAATTTTAGTTGCTCAAAGGTCATTTCAATGCGCGCCCTTGTCCTGGCTAGAGCTGCATTGTAACAGGTTTGTGGTCCAGGGTTTGGGTCATGGAATACATCATAAAATACTGCCTGCAGGCATAGCCACTATCTCCAAACAGGATCCCATCATAATCTGTATAATGGAAAAATGCAGTTCTGTTAGGATCAGCAAGTGTATGTAATACAGTGAGCTTGATATTTATATTTTTCCTTACCACGTTCAAATAATGTGCATAAATATGACTCTGAAAATTCTTGAGTCATGCACAGATCCTGGCCATTTTGCTTCCAAATTTGTGATATGGAACATACAGGTACACTCCATCTAAGAGAATTTAATCAGTCCACTGCATACTTTTTAGATTTTTTTTAAAAATTTGATATAATATTACTAATCTGGAATATTAAGAATCGTAATAGAAACTTGCCTGCACATTTACATTGTGAACCCCCTTTCAGTTCACAAAATCCCCTTCACTGAGGCCTTGATGGGAACGTGTGCAGTCTATGGCACCAATCACATTAGTGAAGCCTGAGGGACACATACTGTAAGTCATACTGGCATTGTCATGATTCCATGATCTTCATTAAAAATTATAATATAGTTTAGCTGCGTTGGCAAAAAAATAAACAATAAAAATGTGCTTTACAACCTTGGGTCTTAAGTAGCTTGGAAATACCCCTAAAACAGCTTGAGCACCAGGTAAACTTTGCAAATGCACGACAGAGTGCATCAAACTCTAATAGTGTAAAGGAAAGTGCCACTTGCAAAAACTCTGCAGAGCAATGCACACAGGTCGTTGCCGTTGTTAAAGCCTGACTCTGACGAGTTGAACATTTAATTATGTAAATGACACCCTCACGAATCTATCAGAAAACATATCTATCAAAAAGTAGCCTACTATCGCACTGCGCTAAAGGAATTCCCGCATCAGCTCCGCTTATAAAGCTGCAATCTAATCTTGTTGACATGAAATAAGCTGCTCGCGAGAGGTTTAAGCTTACGCACATGTTGCTATGACAGCAAGTCCAGGATGAGTCAAAAACCAAACAGACCAAGATCATGCCATATCGCCATCAATCAAATCCAGCTAACTGAGTTAGCGACGTACGGAAAACGCATCCCAGAACAGGGAAACAGATCAAAAACAAACATAACCCTGACAGTAATGGTCCATTTGATGTTTATTTTACAGATATCAGATAAGACTTATTTGGTTGGGAGGGCCTTAATTCAACAATAAATAGAGCATCATTTCTGAGCACAATATTATTCAACTAGACCATCTTCAGACTGCTGGTTCGTATTCATATTTATATCTATGTTTAATAGGACACCTTTTGTTTTGATAGGGCATAATATAACTCATATGAATAATATATTGGATTAAAAAATAAGTATAGCAATTGTTTATAAACATGTATTAATATTGCTATTTGTTGTTCATATAAAAATGTATTATTTTGTTTAAAAGCAGATAACTGCTGAATCGTGAAGGTTTTCTGTGAGGTTGATACATTGATGAATTCCAGGTGAGTTGAATGTTTATGCACTTTCAACACCGGGAAAACATTATAATTGGAATCCATTAGTTTTCTTATTATTATTTTTCCCTAATGGGAGTCAATGGCAGCCATAAATCCTCCTGGGACCCAAGAATAGACTTTTGTCCACTGTAGTGGACATTATTTTTTAGTGAATTTCTCATCATACATGTCACATGACCACAACCTCACAACCAAATGTTTGGAGGTTTCACCATGAAAACAACTACTCCTTGGTCTTTAAAAATGTCTGACATTAATTTAGTGATCAAATGTAGCATTCTTATGGAAATATGATAATATATTGTAATTGTAATTTAAATTGGACTACTTTTCAAATTGTATTTCATAAAACAACATCTCAGGAAAATGTTAAGGGGTTTCAAATAAACAAAAATGACTTTGTTACAGAACAGGGCATTGATTTCAAACGTGTCCACTGTAGAGGACATCAGGACTTAAATCATGTTTATCAGGCATTCTGGGAGACACAACAAGTGAATATGGAAATAAATTATACATCAATATTCCTATGAAATATTAGATATTATTACTCCAATTAATGCCATTTATTACTCCAATTATTACACTTCTTTTTTCATTAAATGTTGCTCCAAGAACACATTAATGTGCAAATTAGATACAGTGTATACCGGTTGATACATTGCATTGAATGGGAATATTAATTTATGGCCATTTTACCCACATATTGCATAAAGTAAAATGGTGTATCAATTCATTCCGTTATTTCTTTCATAACATAGTTGAGAATAATCTTTATACAAATTTTGGTTGAAAAAATCCTGAAACCCCAAAATTTATTGGTGATTGAAAAAAAATCCCATTGTTTTTGCCTATACATATAATTTCATGTCATTTTATTTTTTAAACAACTTAGTCCTGGCGTCCACTACAGAGGACATAGCATAACGTATGAATAAAATATTATTTTTCAAAAATGTTTTTTTACCATTTGTTTATTGTGCTCTAAACAGTGTGATGACATGGAAAAAAATTAAATTCACAAAACTTTTTTTTTCTGGGTCTCAGGAGGATATGAACCGAAAAAAAAAAAAAAATTCATTCAAATGGTTATAATTTTTGAACCATTTGACCTAGAAAAATAAAACGTAATACATCTGATGCTGATCACATTAAACATCTTACATCAAGACTCATTTCAAGAATTTAGAAAAGTACAGTATTCAGTTTTTTCCCAAAATTGGTTCAGAGGTTGTATCTCGGCCGAACTTTGATCAGTCGAAATGAAAACTGGTACGTTTAACCGGAACCACGATCTGAAAACGAATCTAAGGAATCTGAAAGGAAGAAGTTAATTATTTGTACAGCGATGATTTAAGCACAACAAACGTCTCGGTTACGTATGTAACCCTCGTTCCCTGAGTAGGGAACGGAGACGTTACGTCGGATGACGACGAATGGGGTTTGGCTTAGAAAGCCTATCACCTTCGAGTATATAAAACGAGCCAATGGCAAAGAAATGCCATGGGTCTGCGGAATTTGCATAGCGTAACTCCGCCCTACCCTGGGGGTATATAAGGAAGTGCGCTCGCAACATGCAGATATGTCTTCGCTGAGGAGCTGAGACTGAACTGAAAAAATCTCAATACTAGTTTTACTTGATCTTAGTGCTGCGTTCGATACTATAGATCACACAATACTCTTAGATCGACTACAAAATTATACTGGTGTTCAAGGACAAGATGATCATACCTATCTGACCGCTACCATTTTGTCTATTTAAATGGAGAAAAATCGATCATAACTCCAGTAAACTATGGAGTGCCGCAGGGATCTGTGTTAGGCCCTCTATTATTCTCAATATATATGCTGCCACTTGGAAATATTATAAGGAAACATGGAATTAGTTTCCATTGTTATGCTGATGACACTCAAATCTATATTTCATCACGGCCAGATGAAAACGCTAAATTATCCAAATTGACAGAGTGCGTTAAAGATATAAAAGATTGGATGACGCTTCATTTTCTTTTATTAAATCCAGACAAGACAGAAGTAATACTTATCGGTTCAAAAAACCGCCTACAAAACCTCGCTCACTACAACTTTAACATAGTAGGATGTTCCCCATCGTTTCGGGGAACTCCCGCTGCGTCTAATATAAACGCTACGGGGAATGCCTTCGGTATGCGTTATCTGAAGCCACTATACAACTATTCCAATCTGGATTGGTGCGCGTCATCGTGCGTCATGACGTCACATGTGACGGTGACCCGGACGCTATATAAGGGTCACAGGAACAAGGAAATGACAGCTTCTGTTCTTCAGCAGCGTTCTGTGTCACTGTTCGTTCTATTTGGTGTTGTTTGTCTTTGAAAAGAGATATTATGGCGGAAAAGAGTTTTCAGAAATGTGTACCTCCTTGCCCACGCTTTTTGTGTGAGGGGGATACTCACGCTCTTTGTGTGGTTTGTTTGGGAATGGAGCATGCTCAGGCAGCACTCGAGGGTGCTGCCTGTGAGCATTGTGAAAAATTGTCCCTGAGAAAGCTCCGCTCCCGCCTGGCTCTATTCGATAAAGAGTCAGGCCAACCACGTGCTCACAGTGGATCAGGACCCGCGTCTGCTGAGGCAGCGCGGCGAATGCATTCATGGGGATCACAGAAGGATTTAGCAATGGATGTTGAGACGACCGAGGTCCTTTCTCAACACTCCAATGCTGAATCCATTTGTCCCGCTCAGGGTTCGGGAGCCCGCGCTGCGGCTTCTCCCGTCCGGCGCTCCCCACCAAGCCCTGCCGTACTCCATCAGCTTTCGTGGGGAAGGCATATATGGCGGCGGGTCGGGCTGGTGGCTGCCTGCACACTATGGGGCTGCTTCAGGCGTACCAGGCCGACCTGCTGAAAGAAGTGGATGAGAGTGGGGAAGTCTCCTACGACGATATTCGAGAATTATGTCGTACGGTAGATGTGTCTCTCCGTGCCACCAAGGAGACGGCCCGCGCTATCGGTCGCCCTATGGCAGCACTGGTGGCTACGGAGAGGCACCTGTGGCTGACGCTAGCGGGTCTCGGCGACAAGGACAGGGCTTGTCTGCTCGATGCCCCCCTCTCTCCTCGTGGCCTCTTCGGCGACGGCGTTAATAACGTCGTCGAGAGGTTTCAGGAGACGAGGAGGCAGTCAGCCGCATTTAAACAGCTGATTCCCCGCCGTCATCCCAAACCTCGCGAGCCTGCCGCCAGGGGGCAGTCTCGTGAGGGCGCCGCCTCTAGCTCCTCACATCTCCAACAGCAGAAAGAGAGTGTTGCCTCCCGGATACCCCCGCAAAAAGCCTGGCTCCGGAGGCAACTCGCAGGGTAGGGCGGAGTTACGCTATGCAAATTCCGCAGACCCATGGCATTTCTTTGCCATTGGCTCGTTTTATATACTCGAAGGTGATAGGCTTTCTAAGCGAAACCCCATTCGTCGTCATCCGATGTAACTCGGAGTGACAACGAAAGGGAACTAACAATACAATTCCAAAAGAAAGAAAAGAAAGTTTTAGTTAACTATAATAACAGTGTAAAGTTTTACCAAATTGTCTTAATATCATGGGCGTAGAAGATGAAATAAAATAAAAATAGAGCAAACTCAGCAAAGGCATTTAAAATCCAAAGAACGAGGCAGGTTTGTAACATTATACCGACTTTAAGGCAGAGCTCAGTAGCTTCGGGATTTCTTCGTTGTATTCTCGCTTTTTTATCGCAGGTTTCTCTCTAGAGCTCCCCCCACAGCTTCGGAATAGATATTTGACAACACTGTTGTAAAAACTCGTAGGCGATTCTCGGACACCAGAGGCTAGTAGATCAACGACATCAAAGCAGATGGGACATTCTTTAAAACGTCTTCTTCATTCGGGTTCAAACAGCGTGAGGGAGCGCAATAATGACAGCATTTTAGCAGATTTCTTTTGGCCGTAAAGCAATTGTTTACATCGCGAGACCTGATATCACGCGATACTTCCTGACGCGGCGGCCGGTGGCCCGACGCCCCAAAGTTGCAAGTGCGTGTTTTCCGCTCACGGACATCCGGGGGGGTGCGAGACGAACACCATTCAACCCGAAATAAGTAATATAACCATTCCAATGACTCCGAAGCTGTTCAGTTAAGGTAAAAAAGTTACTTAGTTCACCTTTAAGTCATGGGGCTCTATCTTGGGCCCTATCTTGCACCCAGCGCAATTGACTTTGTACACGTACATGTATCATTCCTATTTTGCACCCGACGCACTTTGGCAGACGCACGTCGGTAAATGAGGGAATGAACTTGCTCTCCGGGGACGGTTCAGCGAAAAGAGAGGCGTGTTCTGGCGCAAACGTTCCCTGGTGCTATTTTGCAGTTTTAGAAAAGAATTCCACCACAGACCAGGAGAAACATCGTCTAAAGTTTGTGGCGTGTTTTCAGTGGCGCGTTCAGATGCTATTTTAAGGGCGCATGCTTGACCATAATGTAGCGTTTGCACAACGCGCATACACTTTGCTCCTCTCATCTACACACAGACGCAGCAGTTCACATTTTTGCAAACCATGCATAATTACTAGGAAAAATATTCCACACGAGGGAAATCATTGTGGTGTCCATGAAGTTGTGAAAAAATAGATATAAATCTAGCTTACACATTTACCCAAATTATTATACGCCTGTTTAACCGAAGCTAATCTGGGTGTGTTTCTCCATCCCCAATGTCACTTCTCTGAGTTTTACGGCCCTGACGAGAGCGTCGGTCTCCTCGGCTGTGAACCTCTCCTGGCAAATCCGCCGTTATAATAGCAATCCGCCATGGAACAAGCGCGCCTGCTCTTAAAGGGAATGTAAGATGTCGCTCTGATTGGTTTATTTCACGTTACACCCAAACCACACCTATGAATAATGAAGCTACTTCAGACCAACACATTTTAGATTTACGAGATCCGCCCACAAAGTTACTTGCGTTTCGCGCTTGATACTTGCGTTTCAGATCGTTAAAATAGGGCCCATGGGGTTCTTCTATATCATTTTATCATTACAATAGTGATATATATATGTTTCTTTGTTTAAATGAGGAGCAGAAATTGAAAATGATTCCTTCATATGCTGATATGAGATGTGTTGTTATGTCTTATATTAGGATGGCCATGTGTGTGATTTTGTTTCTAACACTTTTTACTGGGATGTGCGTCGCTGATTCCCAAGGTACGTTTAGAATAATACAAGTAAAAATGCCTGATTTAAAAATCTCTAACCATTGTGTATTACATTTTGATCAGATTGATTTATTAAAATTATACCCTGAAATATGGTAATTGAAAATGTGTTTTATTTATTTATATTTATTTGTAATGCTTTGAACCTGTCTTATCCTTTTTTTTTTGTCGATTTCCTATCATCTTGAACAGGGAATCTTGCTCTTAATGGCGTGGCTGTGCAGTCCTCCTTAGGCCACCCACAGGGAGATGCTCAACATGCAGTAGATGGAAACAGAGAATCAGATTACAAGAAGGACTCATGCACTTTCACTAAAACTGAGTTTAATCCATGGTGGAGAGTTGACCTTGGAAATGTCTACAGTGTAAGCAACGTTACCATCACTAATCGTGGAGACTGTTGCAAAGACCGCCTTAGAGGAGCTCAGATTCGTATTGGTAACAAGCTGGACAACAACGGAAACAACAATGAGCTGTAAGAAGTGTTTCAATTGTTTTATCATCTTCCCATGTTTACGATGTTCAGTCTGGTTTAATAAAACAGGAGGTAAAATTGTAACTTCACAAACCGACCACTCATCGAGCCACAGCCATGGAGATGGACTTGAACATACTTTATTCAGATTGTGATTAGACATTTGTTTCTTGTATTAGTGCTAGTTTCAATACAGCTGAATTGAATTAGTTAGACGTGCATTGTTGCATAGATTCTGGTTTTCATTTTAACACTGTTCTTGATGTATTTGCAGGGTTGCAACTATTCTCACTGCTCCTGATGGCACACAAACATTTTCATTTGAGTCTGTTAATGGCCGATATGTCAACATTTTTTTACCAGGGAATGATGAAATCCTCACTCTGTGTGAAGTCGAGGTGTTTGCAGGTAAGGGACAGAGAGAAGACTGATTGAAGTTGTTTATGTACTTATTAATGTGTGTGTAACTTTTATTATTTTATCAACAGTAATGGACACACCATCATACATTTGTGGTCCAAGTGAGTGTTCTTCATTACTTTCAATGTTGTCGATAGTGCATGTATAATATTCTTACTGAACATTTGGTAACCAATAAGGGATAATGTACATCGAGACGGATTTTATCGCAAAATAAACCCGACAGGGTGATCAAGACCCCGGCTTACTACATGGCTACTGGCCTCAACAGAAATCATTTTGGACACAAAATATTGATTTAAGTTGAAATATTTTATAAGCTCGCTTGTAATAAACATAAAGCTTCCGTGAAAAAAAAAATATTGCTAGCAAGACAAATATTTAAGGGATATTGTACAGTCATGTAAAACAAATAAATAGTTATATGGACATATTGATTTGCAATGAAACGTGTAAAAATAGCTTAGCATTATTTTGCCCATTTTATTGGGATTATACTTTAGCTCATTAAAGTAGTGATTGTTTATTATTTTATGTTAAACAGGGAATCTTGCTCTTGGAGCCACAGTTGTCCAGTCTTCCACAGTCTCTGGAGGAGTAGCTCAAAGGGCTGTCGATGGCAACAGGAATTCAATTTGGGGTGGTGGGTCATGCAGTGCGACTAATGGGGACAGGGAGCCCTGGTGGAGAGTTGACTTGGGGTTAGTCTACAAGGTAACCAGGGTTAGCATCACTAATCGTGGAGATGGTGGTGCAGAGAGGCTGAATGGAGCTCAGATCCGTATCGGCAACAGCCTGGAAAATAATGGCAACAATAATGAGCTGTAAGTATTGTCTCTCTCTTAATAATTACACAAGTGGTTAGAAAATGAGTAAATAAGATAACATTACTTTTTCAATACAAACTTGCCTAACTGGAGGAAGTATATTTAATATTTTTCTTGCCGTTTTGATACGCCCCTCCCTATTTCTCTATTTCTCTGTTACTCTGTGTCTTCACAGGGCTGTGACTGTTGTGTCCATTCCACTTGGAGAGACAAAATCATTTGAGTTTAAGCCTATTAAGGGGCGATATGTGAACATTTTTATTCCTGGGCGCAATGAATATCTCTCACTGTGTGAGGTTGAGGTGTTTTCAGGTGAGCAATAAAAGGAGAGAGATGGTGTGTAGACATTTGTACTATTTATACTGTGCATGTTGCCTTAATAATGTTTTTCTGATTTCATTGCCAGATTAAGTGGAATGAGAGGATGATACGCCACAGTCCACTGATCCTACAAGCAAAATACCAAAACACCAAACTTCTGTTTTCTGAGCAATACTAATATTGCACTTTTTTCATTGTTTTGATTTTACCTGTATGCACCTTTTATCCTTAAGATAAATAAGTTTCAGTGCACATTCAGTAAAGGTTTGAAATGGTTTTAAATGCACCTGACTCTTAACCCCAGTTTGATCCAGGGGTTTGTGTATTTACTTATCTTTGTTTATCTCTGCTTTCCACATCAATAAATTACTTCAGCATTGCATGTTGTATTGTATGTTTCTGGATCAAAAAAGAGGGGCTTATTTGAATATTTACATTGAGGAGGAGGTATAGTGTTGCATAGCTACACATCTAGGGTTGAGGAGCTGGTAACAAAGTAAAGAATTACATTTTACAAAAAAAGAGAAAGAAAAAGAAAACCATGGAGAGAACAAGGATTTCCAAACAGGGGCGATTCTAGGATTTTTATTTTAGGGGGGCTCAGCCCCCAATAAGGGTATGATTAAAAAAATATTATTTGACTATTAGGGTAGGGTGGTTAATTTTTGAATTAGAATTACTAATTTAATTCAAAAAAATTATTGGATGTGACCACTAGAAAATAGAGTTGGGAATGTCAATAATTTTTTTTATTTTTTTATTTTTTTTATTTTTTTACAATGAAGACCTCCTGATTCATTCACTGTACAAACACACACACACGTTTCAAGTACAAACACAACATTTTACTGTTTGCATTTCTATGCTCACATACAAACCTTAGATAGGAATTTTTCTGGCAAAATTAAAAAACATTTTAACCAGAAAATAACATAAAAGCCATAAACTTTGATTATCCATATCAGCAATATAAACAACACAGGTATGAGGCTGGACAATGGATTAAAAGAACACTTCGACTTTTTGGGACTTTAGCTTATTCACCGTATCCCCCAGAGTTAGATATGTCATAACGTGTCCCGTGAAGATCAAGGGGAGGTGGTAGATAGGCTCAGGACTCAGATATCATCCAAAGAAGATTTTTATTAAATGCCAGTGAAGAAGTAGGGGAGAATATATTAACAGTGATGTGTAAAAGAAAAAATTTACAAAATTAAACCAAAATAAATATACACTTGACTCAGTGCAAACTTTGTATTAACAAACAAAGAAAAACAAATTGCTACAGGCAGCAAAATCTTCATGAATACATTCAGCAATATGACCCCCTCTTTACCATCCTCAGGTTCAGTTTAGACTGTCTTATATAGCCTAGGGCAGGCTCATTACACTCAAGACCGTACCAACTGCAGGGGCATCAATACCAAATACCAACCTTTGTAGCCGAAACATATGACCATTTAACTTCCAAAAACAATTAAAATAAACTCATTCAGCAACTTAAACTAAATGTAAACACCATAAGACATTTCTCCATGCCTACATTAACAAAGGTTAAGTTCCCTTCCCTATTAAGAGAAATGGTTTAACCCGACACAAGAAAAAGGGAAGCTGTGGTCCCGCCCCCTCCTTTGAGGAGCCACAGGAACAGGAAATGGTAAGTAGACAGCATGTGGGGTCACTGTTTGCAATGTGGGGATAAATACAGATTTGAAATAATAAATAACAAAAATGCATAACTACAACTTGTCTCTGTGTGATTAATGAGAACAAACAAAGGAAAACTATAGTAGACATAACATGTTGTGATGACCGCTGATATGTGCACCTATCTGCAACCAACTCAAACAGCATGTCTTAAACTTATTATAAATGAATGTTATATAATAATGAACCTAAGGGACTGCACCATAGTCAAAAGAAACACAAAGCCATAAATAACAAATAAAGATACATAAGTCCATAAACAGTTTGTAAAGACTTCGGCAGTGATGACGTCATCTTAGCACCCGTCATCACACACCCCACCCCTTAATCCCGTCACACATCATAGTGACGGGACAAAAAGTCCGCAACAACATTCTGAGCTCCAGCCCTGTATTTCACTAGAAATTTAAAAGGTTGTAGTGATAAGAACCAGCGGGTAATGCGAGCATTGCTGTCTTTCATCCTGTGGAGCCATTGTAAGGCCCGATGATCAGTCTCCAAGATAAAATCTTTACCAATGAGGTAATACTTCAGAGTATCTATGCCCACTTAATGGCCAGTGCCTCTTTTTCTACAGTAGAATATCTCACCTCACGGGGGAACAATTTCCAGCTAATGTACTGCACCGGTCTGTGATTTTCACCGTCACCTTGCAACAGGACAGCTCCTAGACCTACTCCCGATGCATCCGTCTGCACTGTAAAAGGAAGGTCAAAGTTGGGGCTCTGCAACACTGGCCCCTGACATAAACAGTCCTTAAGATCTTGAAAGGCTGTTTCACACTCAGGTGTCCACACAACCTTTTGGGGGCTGACCTTCTGAGTGAGGTCAGTGAGCACGACTGCTCGGGTGGAAAAATCAGGAATAAACCGTCTGTACCAGCCCACCAGACCTAAAAAGGACCTCACCCGCTTTTTGGTTGTTGGAGGTGGGCAAGAACGCACCGCCTCCACTTTGTCCACTTGAGGTTTAATTACCCCACCCCCCAGCACATATCCCAAATAGGGATACCCAGGGATAATAGGGCAAACACTTCCGGCTTAGCCAAATGACACTTCATGACACAATGACACAAATGACATACACAGTCCATAGTCCTCTGAAACGTTGCTGCGGCCCCATAAAGGCCGAAAGGCATGACCCTAAAATGATAGAGCCCACTTGGGACCCTGAAAGCAGTTAGCTCCTTGGAAGTGTCAGTCAAAGGAATCTGCCAATAGCCCTTACATAAGTCCAGTGTGCTCAGATATTTGGCTTTACCCAAACGCTCTATGAGTTCATCAACCCTTGGCATGGGGTAAAGGTCAAAGGCAGAAATAGCGTTCATCTTGGAAAAATCCACACAAAATCTTAACGTGCCATCCTTTTTCGGCACCAAGATGACTGGGCTACACCACTCACTCCGGGAAGGCTCGATCACCCCCATCTCCAGCATTACCTTTACTTCATTCTTTAACTCAGGTATGAGTCTTGCAGGAACCCTACAGCACGTCTGTCGGACTGGACCCTGTGATAGAAGGTGCATGTCATGCTGCATCACCTCAGTCCTGCCTGGTCTGTCACTGAATAGGCCCTCTGGAACCCGTGATTGGAGGTTTTCCTGCTGCTTTGGTGTCAGATGACTCACCTCAGGGAAGACAGGAGAATTCACAGCTGTAGGGAAATATTGCTCTTTTTCCGCCGTTCAGGCAGGTATAGTTCGTAATTGACAGGACCCATCTTCCTCAGTATCTCATAAGGGCCCTGCCACTTGGCGAGCAGTCCACTGTCCGACGTTGGGAGGAGCAGTAACACTTTTTGGCCAGGGGTCAAAGTTCTGTTCCGTACATATCTTTTTCATCTCCGTGCGTGCTGTAAGTCTGTTTGACGCACCCACCGCTAGCCTAGCTTAGCACAAAGACTGGATGTACTGTAAATGGCTACAGCTAGCATACTAAGCCCAATAAGTGACAAAATAACGCCAACATTTTCCTATTTAAATGTTGTGATTTGTATAGTGTCAGTGTGTACAAATAACAAGGTCATATGAGACACAGCCATTTTTTTAAACGTCTAAATACTGGGAACTATTTTCTCAGAAGGCGAAGCACTGCTACTTCTGCGGAGCACCCGAGAAGCGCCGTGGTGAGGAGCAGAGAATTCGCTCAGAGTTGGAGTATAGTAGTCAGCAATTACTAGATAGTAAATGCAAAGTTTACAATCATCGGTGTTCGCTGTATTGTAAAGAGCTGCGACAATAAACAGGGGAGACCAGGTGATACCATGATGTTTCATAGAATTCCAACCAAAAACGCTGACCTGATGAATCAATGACAATTGCTCTGGATATACTGTATATGCAATAGTTTTAGCTTTACTTGCTTTGAAGCATGTAAGCTCAAACTTAAACATCTGCACTTTTGCTATAAAAAACAAACAAACAAAAAAACTGTATAAATTCATAGATATGTACCCTGCAATTTTCAAAATGCCTATACAGCTTGTATTGGTACACAATTAGGCTATTACTAAAATGTGCACAGTGTATGTTCTCACTGAATTGCTCCCAAATGTAAGATTGTTGTATCATAATAGTAGAATAAGTACCCCTTAGTTCTATAATACTTACTGTATAAATATTCAGTATAAATATAAATATTTACAGTATACCCCTTTATTCCCCAAACTTTGCATATTGTTCCCTAATACTTACATGGAAGTACTTCATAGGTACACTACAATTAGCGCAAGTTACGCTGTAAATTAGTCTTATTTATGTAGTACTTTCTGCTAAAAATGCGCTAAATCCATGTAGACTCAGATCAGGGGAGGAGCCGAAACTTGACACATCTTGCTGCCGTTTCAAATTATTTTTTTTTAAAGGGGACTGAAGTGATAAAAAATGTATTAATCAAATATTTTTTTAGTGGGGCTGGGCAGAAGTTTAGGGGGGCTGAAGGGCCCTTAGTGACGCCCCTGTTTCCAATCTTCTGTCACAGAATCAACAACACAACCACCAAATCAACCGATATTAACTTTTATTTTTCTGTTATAAACGGTAAAAAAAGGCACAAAAGCAACAAAAACCAAACCAGAAATATCAAAAAGAATAATAATGAAATTAGGGGCAATAGCTTCAGGGGAGAGCCTGGCCAAAATAACAAACACAACAAAAAACGAACTACCCCAGAAATCTCTCTAAATTACCTGGAGAAAGATAATCCAGAATAATAGTTTACATAACTGTTCCCTCTCTCCCTGGTAAGAAAGAAAGAAAAAAAGAAGAAGCAGAAGTTACTCTTTATTGAGGACTCGCTGTGTGTCGCTGTAGTCATCCAAGTCTGACTATAGCTCAGCACAGAGTTTATAAGGGGGAGGGATACATGGAGGTGGAGACAATCTAAAGAAAGCATGCAAATGCATTACAGGAGTCAACCGGTTACCGGAATCTGCCCGGCCCTGATCTCATCAGCATAACAGTGTCATTCAAATGCATAGATGCTAAACCAATCAGGGCGACAGTATCGCCCATACCTCCCTTCACCATTACAAAGATCATTAGTTATTAACTTAGGGGCCGCTTACACATCACCGTTCTAACAGAAAACCCTTAACGTGCTCCGGCCGCTCATTCGCATGACAACAGTGTTTAGTGCTCGAGAACGCAAACCTTGAAATAGATTCCATGGTGCAAGCCTTGAAAAATGTAAAAAACAAAACAAAAAAAAAACAAAGTTATCTCTATGCAAACTTCAAAAACGTGAACCTGTGAGAACACTGACGGTTTGCACATGTGCATTGCATGTTTAGTCTATAGGGATGCGCGTTTGAATATATATGTGCGCAGGCATTGTAGTCTTTCTTTACAAATTGACCTCAACAAATTATTTGTCTGGCCTTAAAGGGACAATATGTAGGAATTACTCCCATCTAGTGGTGAAATTGTATTTTGCATTCAAACGAATAGTGCTCTCCAGCGCCTCGCTTTTTCAAATGCGTGTTGCCTCTATATGGAAGCTTATGGGTAGCAATATTCAATCTGAAATGTAATATGCAAAATGACAATGCAATATGTAAAATGGCAATGCATTTCTGTATTTCAATTTTAATGTTCCCATGCAACGTTTGGTGCAAAATGAAAATGAAAATTCAATTATAAAATTTACATTTGCCATTTCATACACTAGTTTTAATATGTAAATTGAATACATTTTTAACGCTTTATAAGTTGCAAAATTAAAATTAAAATGTATTACAGAAATGATTAGATATGTTTAACATGTTCAAGCAAAAACTGTGGCAAAATTGTAATTTAAATGTATTTTTTTCTTAATTGCATTTACACTCACATTTAAGACACTTGCGATTGCATTTCCATTAAGTGTCCCGCAATGAATGTAGCAAAATTCAACGTGCAATTTGAAAATGCATTCTGAGCCGATCACGTGCACGCCCCGCCCTGTCAATCACTGCGTGAAGGCGGGGCTCGGCAACAGGTAAACATAGGCTATGGTGCGTATTTTGAGGTGTTGGAAGGAAACACGGCGGCGGCAGAGCTGATACGAGCGCTACATTCACTAGCAGATGAAGTGGAGCGTGGCCAGAGAAATGGTAGTGTTTCCGAAGATTATTACGCGTCTGCAGGTGATAGAAGTACGATGTTGGACCGTCTGGGTCTGGGAGAATGTTCTGCCTTATCAAGCGTCGACACCCATGTCAACATTCTGCTGAGCTGCAGGGTTCTCAAGTCTCACGCATTGGCCGTGAGACACACGCAATTCAACCAGTTCACACGCTCACACGCCACACCGTGTATTTCTCACGCTGAAAAGGCAATGCCAACCAAGTTGTCCTGCAAGCTTTATATATAACGTTGTATACGAGGCGCGGGCACACAAAGTGAAGTTTCCCGCTGCCAGCACGTATCTCGGCCAGATTGCGTTCGTTAATAGGCAACATAACGTTTGATGCGCGATGTTCCGCGAACACACGGAACATTCTCGGCCACCGTACGTTCGTTACTAGGTAACCAACAACATCGCGCGAACAGCCGAACACACGTCGTGATGGAGAAGGTAAGTTGGAAGAAAGCTTGTCTAACATTTTTAGGCTAGAACATTATATAGCCCATCGTATACATTATTATTATTATTGATGCAGTCAAAAACTCTACAACTACTTTGCAACCAGGCCAGAAGCTTTGGCTCAGTTTGGCTAGCTTACGTTATCTGAAACTAAAGGAAATTTTAGTGGGTATGGGAAGGAATTAAGATGTATTTCTTCATTTTATTTTAAATACATGTAAATTTATTTATTTTATTTTAAATTATATATTATACTGTATTAATAGTCTTTCTAGTTACATTAAGGCTACATGTATTAAAGCAGAGTGCTCTGGGTAATATTTTATATCCTGTCAAAACATAATCATTGCCATTGCATTTGTATTTTTCAAACACTTACAACACAAAACACATTTCATAAGCTGGAGTGTGTACTCTTGTGTACACACACACACACACACACACACACACACATTAATAATACTCTAATATGTAGGCCTAATTTGTTCACAATGTCCCACCACACAATAAATCATTATACCATTTCAACTAGACACATTCAAAATGCAAAAAGATTTGTTTTTCCAAACTGTTTGGAGCAATTTGTTATATTTTTGTAATTTTTGTATAACTTATTTGTAATTTTGAAATATAACATTAAAGAGTATATTTGATGTGATGAATTGCTCTGTCATTTATCAGATTTACCAATTGTTATAATTTCAGTTTGTGCTGGTTAATTATGAACAATGGGTAAATTGGGGGGCGGGAACATGTGGGGGCGGGGCTCCATTAGGGCTCCTCCCCCAACCGCATGTGATCTCACTCCAAGCTTTTGATAAAACTTGAGAACCCTGCTGTTGTCTGATGCTGGACTGTGTTGATGGTTTCGTTTTGTATAAAATATTATCATTGTCTGATAAATGTTTATCTTTATTCTTTTTAGCCTACTATTAACTGTAATACTCAATAATGTTGGAGATCCTATAGTTCCTTACAAATGCATAGGCCTACTCTGAGATCACATATGACAAAGCTCCGTTGGTATTCGGTATTAATAGCTACCGAAAAATGTGACCGCTCTTTATTTATTTATAACTGACTGTAATGTTCAATAAAGTGACGAATGTGATGTGTGACCATCTCTGTTTATTCAGCTGTATAATCATAAAATATGAGGCAGACATGCGAGTCCCTTTCCATTTTATAAAGCATATTGATACATAATACATGTATGTACATGGTCACGGAATCTGACGGGTCAAATTCATCGACCTAGCCTTTTTTGGGTGAATGTGGAGCAGGTCGAGGGCTGGTGACGTCATCGTCTATAATTCAGTGTCTAATATTTTAAACAACGAAGCAGAACACAAAACTTTAACCGGCACCAACAAACGAGACAATTTTGGGTGAATGGGGAGCAGGTAGGGGGCTGAGTGACCTCAGAATGACCAATAAATATTATTTTAATATTTAAGAAACCGAAGCAGCACAAAATAAACGTTTATCGGCGCAAATTAGAACAAACATATGAGTCTATTTTGGGTGAATGTGGCCTATTTTGCAGACGTTTTGCATTGGGTTGGGGGCGGGGCCAACTTCACGCAGTGATTGACAGGGCGGGGCGGGCACGTGATCGGCTCAGAATGCATTTTCAAATTGCACATTAAATTTTGCTACATTCATTGCGGGACACTTAATGGAAATGCAATCGCAAGTGTCTTAACTGTGAGTGTAAATGCAATTAAGAAAAAATAACATTTAAATTACAATTTTGCCACAGTTTTTGCTTGAACATGTTAAACATATCGAATCATTTCTGTAATACATTTTAATTTGAATTTTGCAACTTATAAATTATGTATTCAATGTACATATTAAAACTAGTGTATGAAATGGCAAATGTAAATTTTATAATTGAATTTTCATTTTCATTTTGCACCAAACGTTGCACAAATGTATGGGAAAATTCAAATGAAATACAGAAATGCATTGCCATTTTACATATTGCATTGTCATTTTGCATATTACATTTCAAATTGAATATTGCTACCCATAAGCTTCCATACATCTACGAGAGCCGTTATGTACCAAAAAGCTATGACAGGATGTCTTATAATAGCACTTCGAGTTTTTCTTCGGGTGAACAGGTTTGTTATTTAAAACAAACTGCAACTTGACACAACGAAAAAAAGAATGTTACAGTTTGAATTACTGACTGTGAAAAACATGAACTATGGTAATGCCTTCTTTATTTGTTATATTTTTTTAAGTACGTGCATTGTTATATATCATCCTCAGCGCCTTCTCTACTTTACTCAACGGCTGCTATTCATCAAAGAGCCTGTTTAACTTTTAACTATAAATGTTCTACTGTCTATATAAACCAAGCAATGAAAAAAAATCTTGTAATTAAGACCGTAACATTGACTTACCTGTCGAGAAGAAAGCAGGTGACTTCAGCATCTCTTTTGAAAGCTTTCTCCTGCATTAGCTATCCCGACATTAACCCTTGTTTTTGTAATCTCCGGTTACGTTTCCTTTTACAGTCTAGTTTGGACTTTTTCGACGACAAGAAATCCTTATCCTGTGACTCAGCATATGAATGAATGAACGGTGTATAAATAACCGTGCAGCGCAGCCTTTTAAACTTGCCGGGGCAGTGACAAGCGCCTCTCACTGCTCTGCTCCTCCGCTTCTGCTGGCTTCAGTCACGTGACGCTGGCTCTGAACGAAAACGCGTTGTGGAAACATGTTGGCCTAGTACTTTTTGTCCCTCTCTGCTATATAGTTTTTCAAGATGGCGGAACTACATGGAAGCCTCCGTGGACCTACCCGTCCCATGTATATAAAGATAATAAATTCTTCGTTTACGAGGATTAGTCTGATGATCATTGGCAGAGGTATTTGTACACCATTGAGGACATATTTATGAATAATAATATTGATTTTAGATAATAAAATACCTAAAAAGATACATACACTCAAAAAAATGCTGGGTTGTTTCTGTAAACAAATTGTTGGGTTGATTGTGCTGGGTCAAAAAGTTGGGCTGTTTGGGGTACTGTAAACACATTATTGGGTTGATCATGCTGGGTCAAATGAGTTGTAAGGGGGTCATTCACAAATAAACCGCTGGTTGGGTTATTTTGACCCAGCAACTGGTTACTTTTTTCATTCTTTGTGGAACTTTCTGGATTCTTCACTTCTGACTCGAGGAGCACGCCACTCGGAGCAGGCAGTGTTTTATGGTAAGTTAATATGAATGTTTACCTATATTTTTAATAAGTTGTGGTGGTAGCAGCAAGCTAATTTCACTGTTCAACATACAGTCGTTGATATGGAAGTGTGAGGGGTAACTATTTATTTCTGTGAAACATTAAATAGCCACAGCTAGCCGGTTAGAATTTTTTGACAAAATGCCACGTTAAATCCTTAGTTGAAATTAAACCAGCTATATCAGCAGCCTTTTTGAAATATGCAGTTTAAATTCTAAATTCATCATGTAATTATCGTAGGCCTATTCATTGTGAACGTTGCGTATTTAAAAGTGAGATAAGCGTTTTGTATGAAATCCATACGCGCACTTTCCTCACAGGGCTCGCACGTAAAATCAGCGGGAAATGAGTCTCTAATGTAGGCTAGCTAGTGAGTTGTGAGTGAAAAGTCTGCTGGCGTAGTTTTAGAAATACTCGTCAGAAGAAGTGACTGAGGTAAGTTCCAGCACAGTCTGCGTGTGTTTTCTGTAATGTCCATCGTTTCTGCATCGTTCTGCCAAAAAAAGGCTTTCAAGAGCTTGATATAGCCTAGTTTTTATTATGTAGGATATGACTTGCAATCTTTATATAACGTTACAGCGACTGAGGAAAGGAGAAATAAATGGACAGGCGTCAGTTTTGAGAAGAAAATTATACCCGTTTAGTTGAACGAATGATCGTCAATATTTAAAACTTAAAAAATGCAAACTTACATGATAGCCTACCCGAAGTATTTTATTGTGTGTAAGTTAACATCTAAACGAGGCGATCATCAGCGCCAGTCAGGAGATTACCGAGCAGCTTTGTGGGTTTGTGAGTTTTAACGTTAGACACTATCAACATTACAGTAATATTTTACTTTTAATAAAGTAATGTTTTATTTGAATGCCTTAATGTTGATAATATTTGTCCAAATTACTCTTTTATTACTATTACTATAATTCAGTTTGCAAATACTGAATACACATTTTGTTTGTTTTTCACATTTGGTCATTTAATGTTTGCAATATTTTAATTGCATATTCAATAATAAATTGATACTTCCACAAAAAAAACTTAACTTGCATGTCAGTTTTATTGCAACACTCTAAGTGATTGTCCGGGAAGCAGACACACTCTGTCAGTTTAAATCTAAACTAAAACGCATATCTTTTACCTGGCATTCATATAGAACATTATACATTTCTATTATTCAAATCAGTTAAATGATTATTAGGCTGCATAGGTCAGCCGGAACCGGGGACACTTTCCTATAACACCTGATATACTCATTATTTAATAAGAAGAATGGCATCTATGCTAATTTTTGTCTTTCTGTTCATTCTAAAGTTTACTGAAGTCAGCCGGATCCAGGCCATATCCAGATCAGAAGGTGGACCTGCGCCTGGACCCATCCATGACGCATCCCTGAAGGGCCAGCCTCATCAGCCCTGTGAAGGCCTCATCGACACGACTGATCCTCAACAAACTCGTCTCCATACCGGTGTGATGACTCCGACTTCCAACCAGATGGAACTGGATAAATATTCTGAATTTTCTTATTCAATCTGACCTCTGACCTGTAATGCTGCCTGAATCATAATCATACACCGTTCGCTCGATGGCCAGAAGAGAACTGAACGACTGAGCCTGGTTTCTCCCAAGGTTTTTTTCTCCATTCTGTCACCTGATGGAGTTTTGGTTCCTTGCCACTGTTGCCTTGGCTTTTGGCTTGCTTAGTTGGGGACATTTAATATTCAACAATATTATTGATTTGCCTTAAGGTGGACAATGACGCAATTTTTCATCTAGAAACAAACTTTGTTGTATTATTTTCATGTTACAGTATTACTGTGAAGCTGCTTTGATATAATCTGTATTGTAAAAAGTGCTATATAATTAAAGATGACTTTACTTGACTTGTGTAATCAACAGGTGAGGACCAACATGGTTGAATATTTACAAAATGAGATGACTGGTGAATTGCTGCACATTCTGTGCCTCAGGGATTAAATGAGGGGACATGTCAGACCTTTGACATTGATTAACATTTGTATTCAATTACGAAAAGTATTAAAGAAATGTATAAAATTTTTAAAAAATTAAATGAGATTGAAATCACATATACTGTGGCCTCTCTGGTTTATTGTATTACAGAGATAATATTTTTTTTACATTCGTAATATAACAAATATTTGTTACTAATTTTATTAAGGCAATGAGACAAGAGATAACCCAGCACATGAGTAAGACTTAACCCAGCAAGAGGGTTAATTTCACCCACTGGTTGAGTCAAATGAATGACCCAGAAATATGGGTTAAATGGTAAAACCCAGCACTTGGGTCAAACCAACCCAGCGCGTGTTCTGTCCAATAGTGACCCAGCGGTGTGGTTAAGGTTGGGTTATTTTTTAACCCAGCAGTTTTTAGAGTGTATTGTCCCTTTAAAAATGTATTTTTTATCACTTCCGCGTATCCATGTGAATGGAATTATTTGACAATGTTTTGTCTGTCTGACACTTCAGGACTGCGTTGTCGTCGTGTCCAGGCGCAGGTCCTTCATCAGATCTGGATACGGCCTGGATCCGGCGGACTGTGGTAAACCTTGGGATAAACAGAGAGAATAATACTAGCGTAGACGAGTACATCAGGATTTTTTTATCAAAAAAAAAAAAAAAAAAAAAACAATGGTAAAAGAAAAATGCTTGAAACAGCCTTTTCAAAATCCCTTATATTTGCCGTTACTGACCGATTAATTTGCATGTCGAAAGTCTTGAAAGGCTTACATTGTGCTGATGTTGTGTTTACTGAGAGCTACATTTCTTCCTTATTGAATGAGAAAGCAGACACAACCAGAACTGCACAAATAAAAGAGTACTGTTTACATTGATCACACATCCTTTTCTTACCGACATGAAAAAACTACACAATATTTGAATAATTTTTCCTTGTATGCCAGGAAAAGTTTTGTGATATAAGAACATAAATAATGATATTATTATTATAAAATTGAAATGTTAGCATAACAATTATTACAGTGATCAGTAAATGGTACTGAACTGTACCTGAATTTAACTCAAATCCTGTTAATATGTACATGTTGAAAGAACTTCACACTAACAAAGTGTTTTGTAAGTTAATTTGCATTATAAGATCATAATATACTGACAAACTTGAATGTAATGGAGGATGTTTTGAGTTTAGCATCCCAAGTTTAGCATCCCAATCTCATGCGGAGCATGCTGGGATATTGACCGTACAGTTTCAGCCGTCAACAAAAAATTATTCATGTTATTCCAACTTAAAAGCATGATTCGTTAACAATTTGAAGTAAATTGAGTGTAATGAAATCAAATGTTGCAATTCATTTCAAATAAGTAAACTGAACTTGCAGCAAAAGTATTTGGAGTGTAAATTGTACTTGCCTGCAAGTTTGTTTTGTAGCATTTTCAGTTCTAGACTATTTCACTCAAAAGACAGAAAGTGATAATAAAAAAAATATCAAGGTTATTTTTCTATATAAACAAAACGGGTGATTATGACTCAAAATCATTATTTTATTAAAAAAAAAATTTGCATCTAGACAGTTTGCCAAAAAACTCAGATCTCAAATTCTGTAATTCTGAGACCAAAACATCCATGCTATTCCTGCAAAACATGTGACATTAATGCAAACAAAGATAAACACAACTGAAGTTGTGAAATTATCCGCAGAATTGAGGATCACATCCTGATCACAAGATCACACATTAAGTATCCGATTACATGATGAGAAGTTAATGCATAAGCAAATTCTGTTCACAAGAAACAAGGAATGAATAAACTGATGAAATGTCTGACTTGAATGCACTTAATATATTATAAATATAAGCAATTTACTCAACCACAATATGAGTGAATGCATTCTGCACCAATACTTCAAGTCTTCCTGTGTTGAAACAAAATGTATAAATAATTATGGATTTACAAAAAATAAGTATGATTTGTATACATGAATTTATCAATGAAACACTACAGAGCATGAGACAGATGTTTTCACCACCGAAAAAAAAAATCGATAACACAGCAACACAATTCAGCTAATGATGAAATTAAAATGTAGAATAATTCAACTAGGATTAAAACAGTAATCACTGTGGTTGCAAAACTTTCTATTAATTGAAGCTATCATTCAGTACCCCAAAATTAAAGATACTCATTTATTACAGTACAATTACAAACATTTTGATGATTAAAATGTTACCAAGCTTGCCGTGTTTAAACAAAAAAATTCATTAAAATTTGGTCTGCACAATATTTATTGTTTCAGCAACTGGACATTTTATTTATTCACACACATCATTCTACAACTTTTTTCAGAGGAATCATTTCACTTTATTTATAAAACACAGAGATTCACTGTGGAGTGTAGCCGGTTTTAATATGTGAATATATTGCAAAGAAAGAAAACATAGAGAGGCTTAAAGATAAGGCTTGGAGATTTTGCATATCCAAAGTCTTGATAAGGCAATGTAGTGTACTTTGTGCTAATGTTGTGTTTACTGAGCGCTACATTTCTTCCTTTATTGAAAGTAAACACAACCAAAAAGTACCTAACTGCACAAATGAAAGAGCACTGTTTACATTAAGCACACATACTTTTCATACTGACATGACAAAACTACACAACATTCGTATCATGTTTTTTCTTGCATGCCAGGAAAAGTGTTTTGATAGAAGAACATAATGATATAATTTTTTTAAAAACTTCTATGCTATCATTACTATTATTACATTGATCTGTGAATGCTACTAAAATTTACTGTTAAATTGTACAACATGTTGTAAAAACATCACACTAACAAAGTGTTTTGTATAGAAAATTCACCTTGCTTTGTAATATCATAATATAATGTGTAGGACATACATGAATGTAATTGGAGGATGTTTTGAGTTTAGAATCCCAATCCAATCTCATGCGGAGCATGCTGGGAAATCCACTGTCCAGTTTCATCTGTCAACAAAAATGGCTCATGTTATCCCAACTCAAAAACACCATAAATTAATGTTCATTTTACAATTTTAATTGAATCACAGTTTGGCAATATAATGTTAATGTCGCTACAATAACAGACCGGCGTGCATCTAATAAATGATTAATTCAAGAACGTTGTGCAAGTTTACTGCAACAATGGAGCAGTGAACTTCTTTTGAAAATCCAGCTTTTAGTTGATCCTGGTAAGCGCTCATTGTCACAGTTGTAAACACAACGGCTTTCTTCTTCAACAAGGGGTTTTGACGTCACACATTTGTTTTCAGAAAGACCGATAAAGAATGCGACACACACGTCTCTCGGACATCCTTTAGAATTCAATCAATCAGATTATGACTTTGAAACTCCAGAAGTGTGACTTCTGAGGCTGAGACTAGTCGTCACCTAACACCTGTGCAAGATTCTACAAAAGTCCTGAAGTGTTTCCAGAAAGAATGGAGACTCCACCCCCAGGTATCTGGAGTTGATTCAAGATGTTTTTTTCCCTGACCAAGGGGACTCTTGGCACAGATGCATTGGCACACAGCTGGACCCGGGGCCTACACAAATATGCATTTCCCCCAGTGAGCCTACTCACACAGACACTGTGCTAGTTCAGGGTGGAAGAGGAGCAGGTCTTGATGGTTTCGCCTTACTGGCTCAGCCGGACCTGGTTTTCGGATCTGGTACTCCTTGCGTCAGCCCCTCCGTGGTGGACAGTGTTGGGGGAAACTCATTACAAGTAAACCTGAATTACGTAATCAGATTACTTTAACTAAGAACTTAAGTAACTAGTAAAGTAAAGCATTACTTTTAAAATTTACAACAAAATATCTTAGTTACTTTTTCAAATAATTAACGCAAATTACTTTGTTTTCCCATGTATTGGCTGACAGCTCTCCTGTCCCCATGTTGAGACAAATCGAAATGCAGAGGCGTTGTCAAAACATGATGGTTATTGTAGCTCTAGACTAAATGTGAGCGTGCATTTACTAATTTCATTTGCGCTAAAAAATATTTAATATTCCTCAAAATTAATAAAGTCAGTAATGCAGAATCAGAATACTATGCAAACCTCCAATAACTAAATATGTTAAAGGTATAGTGGAGGATTTTTTTCTTCCGGGTGGATCACCTATACTATTGGTCCTCCTAATTGTCAATCATTCTGGTGATATGTTTACGTAAGGCCGTCGTACGTGCTCGTCCCTTAGTTTTCGCTTTCTGCGCATGCGCACGTTCAGGTGTTTATGTGTGGTGAGCTAGAGCTACGGTTTAAACCATTCATTGAAGCTCGCCGTTTCACCGGGTCCTTTGAAAATGTCTGAAGGTCGCAAGAGAAAAAGTTTGTACGAAGTGTATGAGAAGAAGAGAAAGGCCTCAGAAGAGAGAAACAAGACCAGAGTGTACTCGGAGTCAGCAGTGGTCCAGCAATAGTGGCTAAGGGACTACGTCTCCATTCCCTCCTTCAGGGAATCAAATTCTGTAATTCTGAGACCAAAACATCCATGCTATTCCTGCAAAACATGTGACATTAATGCAAACAAAGATAAACACAACTGAAGTTGTGAAATTATCCGCAGAACCCGCTCAGTAGACTAGGAAAGCATGCCCTATTGATGGAAGGAAGGGACGCTACGGAAGCCACATCCAGCCCGAAGGGGGGAAATGTGGGAGATACACATATGGACTGGACGAATTATTGGGCAGTGCAACATATGGAATGTCACTGGGATGACTCCAGCTTATAACAGGGGGGAGGATCAACCAAACAGTGACGGCAGAGAGGACTCTGCCAAGGGAAAGACACAGGCTCACCTCGGGGAGCCGTAGCGTGGAAGAATATGGGATCGTCATAGGGATCACAACATTTGGACCCAGTCTGAATAGCACACGCATCCAGTCCATAGGAGGGTAATTGCGCAGCAAGCCAACACATCGAGCGGGGCTTACGATGTTAACTAGCTTCAATGTGAAGAGAGCACACGGGAAGCAGCTCGGCTCGACACGTAGGCCAGAGACTCTAGCGAATGTGTTGTGTCGCCCAGCCCGCAGCTCTACAAACATCTGTAAGCGAGGCACCTTGCACCAGCACCCAGGAAGCGACTACACTCCAAGTGGACAAGGTACACTCTGGGTTTCATACGCTAAGATAATGACATCCACTATCCAGTGGGCCAACCTGTGCTTGGAGAAAGCCTTTCCCTTCTGCTGGCCTCCGTAACAGATGAGGATCTGATCTGAGGTCCTGAGGCTTTGCGTTCTGTCCACATATAACCGCAAGGAACGTATGGAACAGAGAAAAGCCAGGACTGGGTCTGCCTCCTCCGGAGTAGTGGGAACCTTGGGCACATATCCAAGCCAGGGTCTCAGGAAAACATGAGAGTTAGCCGGCCCGAATTCCAGGCACAATTCGTCGATTGAAAATGCGTGCAGGTCCCCTACCCTCTTGATGGAGGCCAAAGCAAGCAGGATAACTGTTTTTAAAGACAGGACTTTTAACTCAGCTGCCTGTAGCAGCTCAAAGGGAGGTCTCTGCAGTGCGGATAGCACCCGAGGTAAGTCCCAAGAGGGTATAGAGGGGTCACGAGGCGGATTCAGTCTCCTCGCCCCCTTCCTCCTCAGAACCTGATGATCAGGTTGTGCTTTCCCACGGATCTCCCATCCACTGTATCGTGATGTGCGGCAATAGAGGCAACATACAGGGTGGAGGGAGACAGCCCTCGATCCAAGCCATCTTGCAGGAAAGAAAGTACGGCTCCGATCAAGCAACTTCGGGGGTCTTCTCGGTGAGAAGAACAAGAGGAGCGTAAGTTCGGGGAACCAGGTTCAGCTGGGCCAATAAGGGGCAAATAGCAAGACCTGCTCCTCTTCCTCCCTGACTTTGCTAGGGTGACCACCTGCTAATAAGCCCAAGGGGGGACAAGGGGTATGTTTCTGAGGGACAATGTGGGACACTGCCTGGCGCGGAGGTGCCCCCACCCCACGGGCAGACTCACTGATAGTGGTTTACCCATTTCTAGCACATACCACCTTACATGGTATATTAATAATGCCCTATTCCCCTAAACATGTGTAATTGCTGATGTATGCTCATGAATAGGCCAACCAATGTGTGTTTTTTTCTAAATAAAGATTCATAATATTTTGAACATTCAATGAATTGACAGATTCACTTCCACTTACGATTTACTATTTCATTTAATTTATTTTTCATTACAATTTATTCACTTTAAATAAATTGTAATATCAAATTATAGGATTAACAGGAATTGTAGTTGCAACACCACAGGAACAGTAAAAAAAAAAAAAAAAAAAAACTATTTAAAAAAAAAAAAATACGATTGACATCGTATTCCCCTCCATGTCCCAAAAGAGCCCTCTCAGTATCCCCCTCAACACCTTTCAGCCACAAATATTCATTTTCCCAGTTCTCAGACTCAGTCTCTTTCTCCATTTTTCGAATTGGAAAGCGCGCATCTAAAAGTTCCTTCCCAGTGTGTCTGGTATGCACGTGCGTGCGCTGTCATGGCAACAACGAAAAAGTTGACAACAGTCAGCTAACTGTCAAGTAATGTTCGTTTGGCTGCCTGAGGCTCGAGGATATATAGCGACCAACTTTTTTTTTGAGCAAGCACAGATTATGCGTGACACGGTCTCAATTTGCGGGACGCATGAATTGGGCTTCAAACGCTGTGCGCGCATGCGCTACGCGGGACGGGTGGTCACCCTAGACTTTGCACTGTGTCTGTGCAAGAAGGCTCACTGGGGAAAACACATACTTGCGGAGGACCCGAGACCTGCTGTGCGCTAGCGCGTCCCTGCTGAGGGTCCCCTCGGTCAGGGAATAAAACAACTGGCAATGGGACGAGTCCGGAGAGGCAAACAGATCTATCTGTGCGGTCCTGAAGTGGTCCCAGATCAGCTGGACCGTCTGGGGATGGAGTATTTTAATAATTTTATAATTACTTTGTTCATTTTTAATATCAGAACCACCACCTACTAGAACATGGGAACAAGTATAAGTGAAATACAAGAATATTCTACATAATGGTTATCTTTACAACTGTTCTTAGTCTCTTTTAAAAAGCAGTTAATTTATAACAAAAAGGCAGTTGTTTATAACAACAACCAAGAAAAAGGCTGAACAAAAAAACAAACAGCTGGTGGTCCTGCAAACCCACGTCACACCCCTGCAAAAGAGCTGGCCCTTGGCTTGAATTTGAATTGACCTATTGTGAAGATCATCCCTGGGGACAGCTCTTCCTTAGACCTACAGCCAGGGACCAGTAGCATCAACTCCTTCATTACTGGTAAATGAGCTTTAAATTCTCTTAGTACACTGTAAAATATAAAAAACTGGTACTAGAGATAGAGTTGCTTCAAAAGGAACCTCAGAGTTAGTGCTAATACATTATTTCACACAGAGTACTATTGCTGACCTTGCATAATATCTCTTATTACATTCAAAATATGACTTAATCACTGGCTTTTCTTTACAAATAATAATTGAAATAAACCTGAAGGAACTAAGCATATTTGTCTTGTCTTTTATTAAACATTCAATAAAGTTTTTTTTTACCCCCCCTAAAAAAATGGGAGTTCCACAATTCTGTCCCGTGCAGCTCTGCCACTAGATCGGTCCAAGTGCACAGGCTGTAGCCAGAGGTCATCATCAGGCCTCAGGCCAGGGGTGCCCAATCCTGCTCCTGCCGATCGACTGTCCAGCACAGTTCATCTCCAACCCCAATCAAACACACCTGAAGCAACCAATCAAGGTCTTCAGGATCACTTGGAAATTAAAGGCAGGTGTGTTTGATTAGGGTTGGAGATGAACTATGTAGGATAGTCGAATTTTAGTTGCTCAAAGGTCATTTCAATGTGCGCCCTTGTCCTGGCTAGAGCTGCATTGTAACAGGTTTGTGGTCCAGGGTTTGGGTCAGGGAATACATCATAAAATACTGCCTGCAGGCATAGCCGCTATCTCCAAACAGGATCCCATCATAATCTCCTGTATACAGGCCCGTCGCGAAAAGGCAAGCAAACCAAGCAATTGCTTGGTGCCCCGAGCTGGCCTGGGGCCCCAAGACAACGACTGGTTAAGAATAAAATGCAACGACAAACTGTGTGAGCGCCCCTTTGATAGTCAATGCAGTAAAGTGCAATGACACTGTTATCGGGATCCTCCTCAAGGGAGCCCCTCTCAGTAGTCGCTGACAGCAGCCAGCCAACCACGCGATCTCTGCTGCCGGCAAAATACAAAACCTCCTCGGCAGTCTTCATGAAGCGGAATTATGCTTCAGGAAGCCAGAAAAGAAAGAAGAGAAAGGAAGAGGAGGATAAGAAAAAACAAGATAGTGGTAAATTACACTGGATAAAATAGCTCTACTTGTCTTGTACAAATGGTGTGATTTTGTAGCAGGTAGGCTAGCAAAAATATGTTTATGTTAGCTGCCTGCCTGACGACAAATGCTGCTTGTAACGAACAGTTAGTGCAACTTTTTTTTCGAACGGACGGAATATGGTTACATACTGTAATATGTTTTTTAACGGGATAAGGAAGACGCAGATCTGTTCCAGAATCACTGTTTATCGTATTTAATGACATGACAATGCTATAGCTTTGTAATAGGTTTTGATGAAAGTGGCATAGCATGCTATACTAACTATTCCACCGTGATAATCTATTTACCAAATGGGGGTTAGGAAAACCACACAATAAATTCCGTGCATCAAACATTAGCTTGGGATGTTTTTAAGCATTGGTAGTTGTGGAAGCAGCTGCATCCTTTCCCTTCTAATATCAAAATATGGAAATGTCCATTTTGCTTGGGGCCCCCAAATTCCTTCAAACGGCCCTGCCTGTATAGTGGAAAAATGCAGTTATGTTAGGATCAGCAAGTGTATGTAATACAGTAAGCTTGATATTTATATTTTTCCTTACCACGTTCAAATAATGTGCATAAATATGACTCTGAAAATTCTTGAGTCATGCACAGATCCTGGCCATTTTGCTTCCAAATTTGTGATATGGAACATACAGGTACACACCATCTAAGAGAATTTAGTCAGTCCACTGTATACTTTTTAGATTTTTTTTAAATTTGATATAATATTACTCATCTGGAATATTAAGAATCGTAATAGAAACTTGCCTGCACATTTACATTGTGAACCCCCTTTCGGTTCACAAAATCCCCTTCATTGAGGACTTGATGGGAACGTGTGCAGTCTATGGCACCAATCACATTAGTGAAGCCTGAGGGACACATACTGTAAGTCATACTGGCATTGTCATGATTCCATGATCTTCATTAAAAATTATAATATAGTTTAGCTGCGTTGGTAAAAAAATAAACAATAAAAATGTGCTTTACAACCTTGGGTCTTAAGTAGCTTGGAAATACCCCTAAAACAGCTTGAGCACCAGGTAAACTTTGCAAATGCACGACAGAGTGCATCAAACTCTAATAGTGTAAAGGAAAGTGCCACTTGCAAAAACTCTGCAGAGTAATGCACACAGGTCGTTGCCGTTGTTAAAGCCTGACTCTGACGAGTCGAACATTTAATTATATAAATGATACCCTCACGAATCTATCAGAAAACATATCTATCAAAAAGTAGCCTACTATCGCACTGCGCTAAAGGAATTCCCGCATCAGCTCCGCTTATAAAGCTGCAATCTAATCTTGTTGACATGAAATAAGCTGCTCGCGAGAGGTTTAAGCTTACGCACATGTTGCTATGACAGCAAGTCCAGGATGAGTCAAAAACCAAACAGACCAAGATCATGCCATATCGCCAACAATCAAATTCAGGTAACTGAGTTAGCGACGTACGGAAAACACACCCCAGAACAGGGAAACAGATCAAAAACAAACATAACCCAGACAGTAATGGTCCAGTTGATGTTTATTTTACAGATATCAGATAAGACTTATTTGGTTGGGAGGGCCTTAATTCAACAATAAATAGAGCATCATTTCTGAGTACAATATTATTCCACTAGACTATCTTCAGACTGCTGGTTCGTATTAATATTTATATCTATGTTTAATAGGACATTTTTGTTTTGAAACGTTTTGATAGGGCATAATATAACTCATATGAATAATATATTGGATAAAAAATAAGTATAGCAATTGTTTATAAACATGTATTAATATTGCTATTTGTTGTTTATATAGAAATGTATTATTTTGTTTAAAAGCAGATAACTGCTGAATCGTGGAGGTTTTCTGTGAGGTTGATACATTGACGAATTCCAGGTGAGTTGAATGTTTATGCACTCTCCACACCGGGAAAACAGTATAATTGGAATCCATTAGTTTTCTTATTATTATTTTTCCCTAATGGGAGTCAATGGCAGCCATATGAACCGTAAGTAGGAAAATTATAAAATATGGCACACTTGTAGTGATGGTAAAGAAAAGTAAAAAAATGTTAACATTTTTTCTATTCAAATTGTTATAATTTTTTAACCATTTGATCTAGAAAAATAAAAAGTAATATATCTGATGCTGATCACATTAAACATCTTACATCAAGACTCTTTTCAAGAATTTTGAAAAGTACAGTATTCTGGTTTTTCACTACTCCTTAAAATTTTGTCCAAAATCGGATAAAATGATATTTGGACCGAGCCGCACAGAAATGACTGAACAGTTTTTTTAAAATGTACATTTGTTCAAAAGTGTACTTAACGAGGTCGACCCAAAATTGGTTCAGAGGCTGTATCTCGGCCGAACTTTGATCAGTCGAAATGAAAACTGGTACGTTTAACCGGAACCACGATCTGAAAATGAATCTAAGGAATCTGAAAGGAGGAAGTTAATTATTTGTACAGCGATTATTTAATCACAACAAAATAACAATACAGTTCCAAAAGAAAGAAAAGAAAGTTTTAGTTAACTATAATAACAGTATAATAACAGTGTAAAGTTTTACCAAATTGTCTTAATATCATGGGCGTAGAAGATGAAATAAAATAAAAATAGAGCAAACTCAGCAAAGGCATTTAAAATCCAAAGAACGAGGCAGGTTACGCACAGCAAACTTTTTTCTTTGGCAGACGCACGTCGGTAAATGAGGGAATGAACTTGCGCTCTGGGGGCGGTTCAGCGAAAAGAGGAGGTGTGTTCCGGCCATTCCCTGGTGCTATTTTGCAGTTTCAGAAAACAATTCCACAGACCAGGAAAAACCTCATCTAAACTTAGTGGCGTGTTTTCAGTGGCGCGTTGATATGCTATTTTAAGGGCGCATGCTTGGCCATAATGTAGCGTTTGCACAACGCGCATACACTTTGCTGATCTCATCTACACACAGGGGAAATTTTTGCATTTTTGCAAACCATGCATAATTACAAGGAAAGATATTCCACATGAGAGAAATCATTGTGGTGTCCATGAAGATGTGAAAAAATAGGCATAAATCTAGCTTACACATTTACCCAAATTATTATACGCCTGTTTAACGGAAGCTAATTTGGGTGTGTTTCTCCATCCCCAATGTCACTTCTCTGTTTTATGGCCCTGACGAGAACGTCGGTCTCCTCGGCTGTGAACCGCTCTTGGCAAATCCGCCGTTATAATAGCAATCCGCCATGGAACAAGCGCGCCTGCTCTTAAAGGGAATGTGAGATGTCGCTCTGATTGGTTTATTTCATGTTACGCCCAAACCACACCTATGAGAAATGAAGTGACTTCAGACCAATTTAAAAACACATTTTAGATTTGCGTCGGGCGCAAGAGTCATTTATCCCGCCGGTATAATAGCAACAGCGCCCGAGATCCGCCCACAAAGTTACTTGCGTTTCGCGTTTGATATTTTTGTTTCAGATCGTTAAAATAGGGCCCATGGGGTTCTTCTATATCATTTTATCATTACAATAGCAATATATATGTTTCTTTGTTTAAATGAGGAGGAGAAATTGAAAATGATTCCTTCATATGCTGATATGAGATGTGTTGTTATGTCTTATATCAGGATGGACATGTGTGTGATTTTGTTTCTAACACTTTTTACTGGGATGTGCGTTGCTGATTCCCAAGGTACGTTTAGAACAATACAAGTAAAAATGCCTGATTTAAAAATCTCTAACTATTCTGTATTACATTTTGATCAGATTGATTTATTAAAATTATACCCTGAAATATGGTAATTGAAAATGTGTTTTATTTATTTATATTTATTTGTAATGCTTTGAACCTGTCTTATTCTTTTTTTTTGTCGATTTCCTATCATCTTGAACAGGGAATCTTGCTCTTAATGGCATGGCTGTGCAGTCCTCCTTAGGCCACCCACAGGGAGATGCTCAACATGCCATAGATGGAAACAGAGAATCAGATTACAAGAAGGACTCATGCACTTTCACTAAAACTGAGTTTAATCCATGGTGGAGAGTTGACCTTGGAAATGTCTACAGTGTAAGCAACGTTACCATCACTAATCGTGGAGACTGTTGCAAAGACCGCCTTAGAGGAGCTCAGATTCGTATTGGTAACAAGCTGGACAACAACGGAAACAACAATGAGCTGTAAGAAGTGTTTTAATTGTTTTATCATCTTCCCATGTTTACGATGTTCAGTCTGGTTTAATAAAACAGGAGGAAAATTGTACCTCCACAAACCAACCACTCATCGAGCCACAGCCATGCAGATGGACTTGAACATACTTTATTCAGATTGTGATTAGACATTTGTTTCTTGTATTAGTGCTAGTTTCAGTACAGCTGAATTGAATTTGTTAGACCTGTGCATTGTTGCGTTTCTTCTGGTTTTCATTTTAACACTGTTCTTGATGTATTTGCAGGGTTGCAACTATTCTCACTGCTCCTGATGGCACACAAACATTTTCATTTGAGTCTGTTAATGGCCGATATGTCAACATTTTTTTACCTGGGAATGATGAAATCCTCACTCTGTGTGAAGTCGAGGTGTTTGCAGGTAAGGGACAGAGAGAACACTGATAGAATTTGTTTATGTACTTATTAATGTGTGTGTAACTTTTATTATTTTATCAACAGTAATGGACACACCATCATACATTTGTGGTCCAAGTGAGTGCTCTTCATTACTTTCAATGTTGTCGATAGTGCATGTATAATATTCTTACTGAACATTTGGTAACCAATAAGGGATAATGTACATCAAGACGGATGTTATCGCAAAATAAACCCGACAGGGTAATCAGGACCACAGCTTACTACATGGCTACTAGCCACAAAATTAATTATTTTGGACACAAAATATTGATTTAAGTTGAAATATTTTATAAGCTTGCTTGTAATAAACGTAAAGCTTCTGTGAAGAAAAAAAATATTGCTAGCAAGACAAATATTTAAGGGATATTGTACAGTCATGTAAAACAAATAAATAGTTATATGGACATATTGATTTGCGATGAAACGTGTAAAAATATTATTACCAATCTTAGCATTATTTGGCCCATTTTATTGGGATTATACTTTAGCACATTAAAGTAAATAAAAGTTACTGTTTATTATTTTATGTTAAACAGGGAATCTTGCTCTTGGAGCCACAGCTGTCCAGTCTACCACATACGGTCAAGCAGTAGCTCAAAAGGCTGTCGATGGCAACAGGAATTCAAATTTCAATCTGGGGTCATGCAGTATGACTAATGCGGACAGAGACACCTGGTGGAGAGTTGACTTGGGGTTAGTCTACAAGGTAACCAGGGTTAGCATCACTAATCGTGGAGATGGTGCTGCAGAGAGGATAAATGGAGCTCAGATCCGTATCGGCAACAGCCTGGAAAATAATGGCAACAATAATGAGCTGTAAGTATTGTCTCTCTCTTAACAATTACAGAAGTGGTTAGAAAATGAGTAAATAAGATAACATTACTTTTAATAAATACTTTTAGTACAAACTTGCCTTTGGAGGAAGTATATTTAATATGCTTCTTGCAGTTTTGATACGCCCCTCTCCATCTCTGTTACTGTGTCTTCACAGGGCTGCGACTGTTGTGTCCATTCCTCTTGGAGAGACAAAATCATTTGAGTTTAAGCCTATTAAGGGGCGATATGTGAACATTTTTATTCCTGGGCGCAATGAACATCTCATGCTGTGTGAGGTTGAGGTGTTTTCAGGTGAGCAATAAAAGGAGAGAGATGCTGTGTAGACATTTGTACTATTTACACTATGTGCATGTTGCCTTAATAATGTTTTTCTGATTTCATTGCCAGATTAAGTGGAGTGAGAGGATGTTACGCCACAGTCCACTGATCCTACAAGAAAAACACCAAAACACCAAACTTCTGTTTTCTGAGCAATACTAATATTGCACTTTTTTCATTGTTTTGATTTTACCTTGCACCTTTTATCCTTAAGATAAATAAGTTTCAGTGCACATTCAGTAAAGGTTTGTAATGGTTTTTAAAATGCACCTGACTCTTAACCCGTTTGATCCAGGGGTTTGTGTATTTACTTATCTTTGTTTATCTCTGCTTTCCACATCAATACATTACTACAGCATTGCATGTTGTATTGTATGTTTCTGGATAAATAAAAAAGAGAGTCTTATTTGGATATTTACAATGAGGAGGAGGTATAGTGTTGCATAGCTACCCATAGGGTTGAGGAGCTGGTAACAAAGTAAATAATTACATTTTACAAAAAAAGAGAGAGAGAGAACGAGGATCTCCAACCTTCTGTCCCAGAATCAACAACACAACCACCAAATCAACCGATATTAACTTTTAATTTTCTGTTATAAAGGGTAAAAAAAGGCACAAAAGCAACAAAAACCAAACCAGAAATATCAAAAATAATAATAATGAAATTAGGGGCAATAGCTTCAGGGGAGAGCCTGGCCAAAATAACAAACAAAACAAAAAAATCTCTCTAAATTACCTGGAGAAAGATAATCTAGAATAATAATTTACATAACTGTTCCCTTTCGAGGGAACTCGCGATGCGTCGATGACGCTTTTGGAACGCTTCTGCGTGATTGCGTCTGAAGCACTTGTATCAACTAGTCCAATGGCGAGAGTGGGCGTCACGGGCAGGTGACGTGGCGACCAGGAAAGGATAAAGGACATCCGGTTAAGAACCGCGCTAGCTTCTGTGCCTCAGCAAGCGCTCTGTGTTATACTGTCTGTCTTATTTATTGTTGTTTGTCAAAAAAGCATAAATATTATGGCGAACAAAATAACTTTAGATCGTGTGTTCCTCCCTGCCCTCTGTCTTTATGGGTGGGGATACACACACGATGTATGTGTTGTTTGTTTGGAACGGAGCATGTTCTGTCAGCACTCGAGGGTGCTGACTACGAGCATTACGAGTTACTATCGTACTCGCTCCGTTCCCGCTTGTCACTCTTTGAGGAGGGTGTTCAGGCTCGCGTTCCTCGCAGTACCGACCCCGTGTTGCCGAGGCAGCAAGGAAGTTGGTATTGTGGGTTCGCAAATGGTTCTCGCGGAGAGGTTAGAGACGGGCTCCGCCTTTTCTCTGTCTTTATCCGGGGGATCCAGTGCTCTCTCTCTGGGATCGGAAGCCCGCGCCACAGCTTCTTCCACCCTGGTTAGAGAGCTCGGTGCTTCAGCAGTCTATCTCCGTGGCGTGAGGAAGTGACAAACAAGTAGCACAAGGAACTACTCTACTATTGCTCTTTGTGTCTGTTCCTGTTTCGAATGCGCATGCGTCGCGTCTGAACGCGTTGTTGTCTTTGGAGCTCGATTGATTTATAATTCTTGATTTCTCTCTAAACTCATTTACAACGAACATTTTCTACTTTTCCTCACCTCATAGTTACAACGCGGACTGTTGAGCAGACGTGTCTCAAGCCTGATCCAACGCTGGATACTCTTATAGGTTACGTCCGTGGATCACGGCTGAACGCGTCTTCTCCGCACTCATTTACAAACAAACATTTTTTTTTCGCCTATCGTGCGTCTACTCTACACCGTACCACTAAAAAGACGGATTATATCCAAGACTTCAGCCATAAATTAGTATTAATATTGATAGCATCACTGGTAGCGTCGTTGCTAACTTAACGTACTGTCCATCTGTTAAAATGGCGAATATATTAGATGTAAGTAGTCTACCTTTTGGTGCAGGTGAAGACACATTTGAGCTGCACGCGGTGCAGTCTGAGCTGGAAGCTGTTGAGAAACAGATCCACGACCTTTTAGTGAGACAGGCCGAGCTGATAGACCGGCGTTTAGCTCTTGAAACATCACGCGCGGATGCACACAAATCAGAGATTAACGTTACTAACCCGCTGACTCCGACCTCGTCTACTCCGTGCGTTTCTCAACATCGGCGAGCGTCGAGGTCGCGATCAGCCATGGTCTCGTTCACTCCGGCTCCAACATGCCACCACGAAGCCTGGATATTTCCGCAGCGGAAGACGCGAGTCAGGCCTAGACCAAGAAAACTCTCTCCGACCCTCCCGGTTTTCGAGATATCCACACAAAACCGCTTCTCCCCTCTTCGCGAAACAGAACGCGATGCTGTGATCATTGGCGATTCCATCGTTCGACACGTACACGCTACGTTAAATAAAAGTAAGGTGCATAGTCACTGCTTTCCTGGTGCTCGTGTTTCTGAAATCGCCGCTCGCGTTCCCGAGATTCTGAACGATAACGAGCGCGTCGGAACTGTGGTCCTGCACGCGGGAGTGAACGACATCAGGCTGCGCCAGACGGAAGTTCTGAAGAAAGACTTCAGCAATCTGATCGATACGGTACGCAGCACATCGCCTGATATAACGATCATTGTGTCAGGACCGCTTCCCTCGTACCGTCTAGGTCATGAAAAGTTTAGTAGATTATTCGCGCTAAACGAATGGTTAATGTCATGGTGCAATGAGCAGAAACTACTCTTTGTAAATAATTGGAATCTGTTTTGGGAGCATCCTAGGCTTTACCGTGCTGATGGCTTACACCCAAGCAGATTCGGATCGGATCTTCTGTCAGATAACATCTCCAAAATGTTAAATACCTTTTGACTAGTAACCAAAAGTCCAAATCATAGTCTCTGCTGCACCAATTTAACTGATATAAATAGTGTAGAACATTGCATAGAAACTGTGTCTATTCCTCGTTTAGTGAGATTAAATAATAAATCTACTGCAGGATCTAGAAAAAATCTAATTGTTATTAAACCCGAAAATGTTGCTATTAGTAATCAAAAACAATTTCTAAAGCTAGGTCTTCTAAACATTAGATCACTCACACCTAAGGCAGTTATTGTAAATGAAATAGTCACAGATAATAGCTTCGATGTACTTTGCCTTACTGAAACCTGGCTTAAACCAAATGATTATTTCGGTCTAAATGAGTCTACTCCATCAGGATACTCCTATAAGCACGAACCCCGTCTGATTGGTCGTGGCGGCGGTGTTGCAACAATCTATAGAGATATTCTCAATGTTACTCAGAAAACGGGCTATAAGTTTATTTCGTTTGAAGTACTTGTACTAAATGTTACGCTCTTAGATGCTAGAAAAACATCCCTATTATCTCTAGCCTTGGCTACCGTATATAGACCGCCTGGGCCTTACGCTGATTTCCTAAAAGAGTTTGCAGATTTTCTCTCAGACCTATTAGTTAATTTTGATAAAGCATTAATTGTTGGAGACTTTAATATCCATGTAGATAATTCAAATGATGCGTTAGGGGCTGCGTTTACAGATTTATTACACTCCTTTGGGGTCAAGCAAAACGTTACCGGACCAACTCATCGTTTTAATCATACACTCGATTTAATTATATCACATGGAACCGATCCAACCGATATAGATATCATTCCACAAAGTGACGATGTCACTGACCATTACATGGTAACTTGCATATTACGTACTCCTGTAATATGTCATGCTGCGCCGCGTTATCGATTAGGCAGAACAATCCTTCCATCTACCATAGATAATTTTTCAAATAGCTTATCTGATCTGTCTCAGCTGCTCAGTGAACCCAAACAAACAGATGAACTTGAGGAATTAACTAGCACTATGAGCACCATTCTCTCTGGATCATTGGATATTGTTGCACCCATTAGATTAAGAAAGGTTAGAGAGAAAAGTAAAGCACCATGGTACAACAATACTACGCATGTTCTAAAGAGAGAAACCCGTAATTTAGAGCGTAAATGGAAAAAAACTAACTTAGAGGTCTTTAGAATCGCATGGAAAGACAGTATGTCACGTTACAAAAAGGCCCTAAAAGAGGCCAGGGCTGAGCATCTCCGCAAACTAATAGAAAACAACCAAAACAATCCTAGGTTCTTATTTAACACCGTGGCTAGACTAACAAATAAACAGATGTCTCCTGAACAAAATATTCCGTTACAGTTTAGTAGTAATGATTTCATGAAGTTCTTCACTGAGAAAATAGAAAACATCAGAACCACAATTGTAAACGTTCAATCCTCAATTGCGTCTTATAATTCAGCCTCAATTATCACCCCGCAAGAACAATTACAATGCTTTACAACTATAGAACAAAAAGAGTTAAATAAACTTATCACTTCATCTAAAACAACAACATGTTTACTAGATCCGATACCAACTAAACTTTTGAAAGAAGTGTTACCTATAGTGGAGGAGCCTCTCCTCAATATTATTAACTCGTCTTTATCTTTAGGTCATGTTCCAAGAACATTTAAACTGGCAGTTATAAAACCTCTCATTAAGAAACCACAATTAGATCCACATAATCTAGCAAATTATAGACCCATTTCAAATCTACCTTTTATGTCTAAAATACTAGAAAAAGTTGTGTCCGCTCAACTGGGCTCTTTCTTGCAAGAAAATGACATCTATGAAAAGTTTCAGTCTGGATTCAGGCCGCATCATAGCACTGAAACTGCGCTTGTTAAAATTACGAATGATTTACTTTTATCTTCTGACCAAGGCTGTATCTCAATACTAGTTTTACTTGATCTTAGTGCTGCGTTCGATACTATAGATCATACAATACTCTTAGATCGACTACAAAATTATACTGGTGTTCAAGGACAAGCACTAAGCTGGTTTAGATCGTATTTATCTGACCGCTACCATTTTGTTTATTTAAATGGAGAAAAATCGATCATAACTCCAGTAAACTATGGAGTGCCGCAGGGATCTGTGTTAGGCCCTCTATTATTCTCAATATATATGCTGCCACTTGGAAATATTATAAGGAAACATGGAATTAGTTTCCATTGTTATGCTGATGACACTCAAATCTATATTTCATCACGGCCAGATGAAAACGCTAAATTATCCAAATTGACAGAGTGTGTTAAAGATATAAAAGATTGGATGACGCGCAATTTTCTTTTATTAAATCCAGACAAGACAGAGGTACTAATCATCGGTTCAAAAAACCACCCACAAAACCTCTTACAATACAACTTTAACATCGTAGGATGTCCTGTTACTTCATCCTCTACAGTAAAAGACCTGGGTGTTATACTAGACTGCAACCTGTCTTTTGAAAATCATATTTCATATGTTACAAGAACAGCCTTTTTCCACCTTAGAAACATTGCTAAGCTACGTAATATGCTATCAGTTTCTGATGCAGAAAAGTTAGTTCATGCGTTCATGACCTCGAGACTAGATTACTGTAATGCTTTATTAGCTGGTTGTCCTGCATCCTTAATAAACAAGATACAGTTAGTCCAAAATGCCGCCGCTAGAGTTCTAACTAGATCAAGAAAATATGATCATATAACACCAATTTTATCATCACTACATTGGTTACCTATAAAGTTCCGTATTAATTACAAGGTATTGCTACTGACTTATAAAGCCCTAAACGGCTTAGCTCCAGTCTATTTAACCGATCTTCTATCGCCCTATAATCCATTGCGCTCTTTAAGGTCAGTAAATTCGAGGCTTTTGGTCATACCTAGGATATCCAGATCCACCAAAGGAGGGAGAGCATTTTCACATTTAGCTCCAAAACTCTGGAATAGCCTTCCTGATACTGTTCGTTGCTCAGACTCGCTCTCCCAGTTTAAAACTAGATTAAAGACGCATCTCTTCAGCCAGGCATTCATATAATACTTTTAATCTTACAGTTAAATCCGACCTCTAGTTCATAAACGCCAGAGGAGAACTGGCCCCCGACTGAGCCCGGGTTCTCCCAAGGTTTTTTTTTTTCTCCATTGGGTCACCAAATGGAGTTTTTCGGTTCCTTGCCACTGTTGCCTTTGGCTTGCTCAGTTGGGGATATTTGGGAATATTTAATTTAATTAATCAATCAACGATACTATTGATCAGCATTACCAAACGTGGACGTTCCACTAGAAACAAACATTGATGTATTGTTTTATTACTGTGAAGCTGCTTTGATACAACCTATGTTGTGAAAAGCGCTATATAAATAAACTTGACTTGACTTGACTTGACTTGAGCGATGCATGTCCACAAGCATATTATATCTAGACAGGAGTATGGGGAGCAAACAGCTTTGGATCGTGTGTTCCTCCCTGCCCTTGCTTCATTACGAGTGGGGACACACGCGATTCATGTGTTTGTTTGAAAATGGAGCATGCACGGTCAGCTCTAGTAAAAGGGGGCTGACAGTGTTCATTCATAAATTCCCAACGTGTAACATTTGCTCTATTGAGAGTTTAGCTCTGCTCCCGATGGCTTTCTTCTCGAGGGAAGAAAGTCAATAAAGATTATTTATCTCGGATCTCGCGTGTGCTGAAGCAGCGCGTAGATTACGGGGTCTGCAATAACAATAATAGTGGACTGGCTACGTTCATTCTTGAACGTTACCGACGTGTGTTCACTATCGGAAGTTTCCCCATTCTGTTTATTTAAAAAAAAAGAAAAAATGCAATAAGAATCCAGTGGTTATACAAATGCAATGCATTGATTAAAGAGATGCACAGTGTGTTGCAAGCTATGAATTTAGGATTGTTTTATTGTATGTTGAAACTATTTTTATATACAAGCTTATATATAAATAATATATATATTCAGCCACAGACTATATTATCTTGTCTGGTTGATCTTTTGCTGTTTGATTTTGAGGAATTAAATAAGTGGGCTGCACTTAAATTTGCTTATCTGACTTTCATTAGTTAGATACATGTATAAGTTCAGCATTTCATCCAGACCGTGTAACTTGTCTGGTTGATCTTTTGCTGTTTGATTCTGAGGAATTAAATAAGTGGGCTGCACTTAAATTTGCTTATCTGACTTTCATTAGTTAGATACATGTATAAGTTCAGCATTTCATCCAGACCGTGTAACTTGTCTGGTTGATCTTTTGCTGTTTGATTCTGAGGAATTAAATAAGTGGGCTGCACTTAAATTTGCTTATCTGACTTTCATTAGTTAGATACATGTATAAGTTCAGCATTTCATCCAGACCGTGTAACTTGTCTTGTTGATCTTTTACTACATTTAATTTGGAGGAATTAATTGGTAATATTATGTGCTGAGCATCGAGTTAAGGGAATTGAAGATTCTCAATCTCCTGTGTACAATGAGTTTGGAGTTAATAACTTCGTAAATGGGGCTGCTGGGCGGAGCAGCACTAGCCATTAACAAACTCCTTGTACAGGCAGAGTGTCATTTCCTGTGCTCCCCCTCAGAAAAATTGGGACCAGAATGGCATTCTCAACAGAAGCCTTTAAAGCAGAAGATGGATCTGAGGACTGTTTTTTCTGTGAAAAAGGCTTCGGCCAAGGTCCTGATGCCACTGGTGTCAGTCCTCTGGGGGCAACCCCGACCGGGGTGGAGCGGTGTACACCTCAGTATACGGTGCCCGCCCCACCTCGGTGCCCTCAGGAGGCCTTTCTGCCAACCCCGCCACCCTTGGTGCCTCAGGGCGCAGCGGTCTCCAGCGAGCACATGGCTCAGTGTCACCACGACACCGTGTCAAACTCGCACCTTCTGAGGGGGGTTCAAAAACAGTCAGTTCGGTTGTTTCCTGCCAGGATGCTTCAGGTCACCGAAGTGGCTGTTACAATAACATCAGAGGCCAGTCTCGAGAGACTGGTACCCTTAGTAGATTTTCTGACAGATTGGAAGAATCTGCCGAATATATCTCCATGGGTCCTGCAGATAATAGAGAGAGGTTACAGAATCCAGTTTCGTTCTTCTCAACCTCGTTACAACGGGGTGCTACTAGTGTTAGTACATCTCGAGTAGGCTCTGGTAATGGAGCAAGAAGTAGAGTTTCTATTAGCGAAGGGAGCTAAAGAGCAGGTGTACTCGCCCGACAGAGAATCTGGGTTTTACAGCGCTACTTTATTGTTCTGAAAAAGGGGGGTTGCGTCCCATTTTAGATCTTCGTCTGTTGTATCGTGCAGTCATGAAACTCAAGTTCAAGATGCTCACACTCAAACAGATCGTGACTCAAATCAGATCCGAGGATTGGTTTGTCACGATAGATTTAAAAGGCGCTTACTTCCATCCTCCCTCTACAAAGGAAGTTCCTGTGGTTTTCTTTTTGGGGCAAAGAATACCATTATCAGGTGCTTCCATTTGGTCTAGCTCTATCATCCCGCACGTTCACAAAGTGCGTAGATGCAGCTCTGGCCCCGCCAGGATGGAGGACTACGCGTTCTGAACTACTTCGATGACTGGCTGATTCTGGCGGAATCAGAGCAGTTAGCGGTTCGGCATCGAGATGTCGTCCTCGCTCAGATGAAGAAATTGGGGTTGAGACTCAATGCCAAGAAGAGTGTGCTTTCTCCATTACAGATAACCACTTTCCTTGGTGTGGTATGGGATTCAGTCACGATGCGAGCCACACTATCGCCCTTTCGTGTAGCTGCTATCCTCACAGTCACAAAAGAGTTGAAGCTAGGCCAGTCACGCTCTGTGGAACAGTTCGAGAAACTGTTGGGCCTCATGGCAGCAGCGTCCAATGTGATACCCTTTGGCCTACTGTACATGAGACCCTTGCAGTCGTGGCTCAGAACCAGAGGGTTCTCCCCGAGGGGAAACCCACTTCGTACGATCAAGATCACGCGGCGGTTTCTCCGCGCCTTGGTTATATGGAGGAAATACTGGTTCCTATCTCACATGAGCATTCACGCATTATGAAACAGTCCGAGAAACTGTTGGGCCTCATGGCAGCAGCGTCCAATGTGATACCCTTTGGCCTACTGTACATGAGACCCTTGCAGTCGTGGCTCAGAACCAGAGGGTTCTCCCCGAGGGGAAACCCACTTCGTACGATCAAGATCACGCGGCGGTTTCTCCGCACCTTGGTTATATGGAGGAAATATTGGTTCCTATCTCACATGAGCATTCACGCATTATGAAACAGTCCGAGAAACTGTTGGGCCTCATGGCAGCAGCGTCCAATGTGATACCCTTTGACCTACTGTGCATGAGACCCTTGCAGTGGTGGCTCAGAGCCAGAGGGTTCTCCCTGAGGGGAAACCCACTTCGTACGATCAAGATACGCGGCGGTTTCTCCGTGCCTTGGTTATATGGAGGAAATACTGGTTCCTATCCCACATGAGCAGTCACGCACTGTAAAACAGTTTGAGAAACTGTTGGGCCTCATGGCAGCAGCGTCCAATGTGATACCCTTTGGCCTACTGTACATGAGACCCTTGCAGTGGTGGCTCAGAACCAGAGGGTTCTCCCCGAGGGGAAACCCACTTCGTACGATCAAGATCACGAGGAGGTTCTCCGCGCCTTGGTTATATGGAGGAAATACTGGTTCCTTTCCCAGGTTCCGGTGTTGGGAGCTCTTTGCCATCAAGTTTCTATCTCGACAGATGCTTCCCTCACCGGCTGGGGAGCGGTAATGGGAGGCCGCTCATCCTAAGGCCTGTGGAGGAGTCATCATCTCTTTTGGCACATAAATTGCCTGGAGATGATGGCAGTCTTCAATGCGTTGAGACATTCCTCCCAGACCTGAAGGACCATCATGTGCTTGTCCATACAGACAACACATCGGTGGTCTCTTACATAAATATGTTGGAGCAGACATCCTGTTGAGGCAGGGGCTGAGGCCCAGGGAATGGAGGCTCCACACCGAGGTGGTGGATTTTGGGGGTTTATGATCAGGCACAAGTGGATCTCTTTGCGTCTCAGGATACGACGCACGATCCACTTTGGTTCTCCCTCACACACCCAGCTCCCTTGGGGCTGGACGTTGTGGTATGGACATGGCCGAGGCTATGTCTGTACATCTTTCCCCGATTACTCTGCTCCCAGGAGTTCTGGAGAAGGTCCGCCGGGATGGATAATTATACTACTAGTAGAACCGTACTAGCCGAGCCTATTGGTTCTCGGACCCGGTGTCTCTCCTCGATGGCTCTCCCTTGGAGATTCCAGTCAGGAGGGACCTTCAGTCTCAAGTGGATTGGGTGATCTTTCACCCAGCCCAGAGATTTGGATCCTTTGGGTTTGGCCTCTGAGGGGGCCCAACTCATTGACTTTGGTCTCTCAACTGAGGTTGTGGAGACCATACTTCACTCCAGAGCTCCCTCCACGAGGAAACTATGTATTAAGTGATGGGTTTTCACTTCATATTGCGGGTCTCGGACAGTGGGGGCCCAGTTTACTGCCCGATTGGTACAGTGCTGGAGTTATTGCTGGTTCATTTTTCCGCAGGGTTATCTCCTTCCATGCTGAAGGTGTACGTGGCGGCCTTAGAGCCAACCATGTCCCTTTTAGTGGTATTTCCCTGAGGGGAGGGAAAACCTTTGGTCGTTTCCTCCATGGTGCTTTTAGACCAGGACAGGAGTATGGCGGCTTAGAAGCCTTATTATATATGTAGATATCCTTGTAGGATGTGGTATGCGGCAGCCTGGTCCTCTCCGCTCACATTCGTAAGGTTTTGCAACTTCGACCTGGGCGCTCCCCAGGTTCTCAAATGCTCTTGTCTTAGTTGTGCAGTATTCACACAGACAGGTTCTGTTTCGTATGGCATTTTGGGCATTCTTGTTCCCAAAGCGTCATCGACGCATCGCGAGTTCCCTCGAAAGGGAACGTCTCAGGTTACGACTGTAACCCTAGTTCCCTGAGAAGGGAACGAGACGATGCGTCACTTTGCCATACTTCCTACATCCCTGTGATCGACTTGCCTTGGCCCTTTTCGAAGCTAGCGTGGTTCTTAACCGGATGTCCTTTATCCTTTCCTGGTCGCCACGTCACCCGCCTGTGACGCCCACTCTCGCTATTGGACTAGTTGATACAAGTGCTTCAGACGCAATCACGCAGAAGCGTTCCCAAAGCGTCATCGACGCATCGTCTCGTTCCCTTCTCAGGGAACTAGGGTTACAGTCGCAACCTGAGACGTTCCCTCTCTCCCTTGTAAGAAAAAAAGGTAACACTTTATTTTGATAGTCCGTTTGTTGAGACTTTACTAGTTATTAGTAGCCATTCAGTAGCTTGTCAACAGTGCATCAGTTGACATTCAACAACACTGTTTCAACAGACAAGTAACATACGTTCAACTGACTGCCTATAGACTATAAGGTACAATTGAAGTGTTAGTCTACAGATTTTACGAAAAAGTGCCTGTTGACTGTCAATATTATTTTGCAACAGGTTATTAACCAATTGTCGACTAATTTTCAATTGTCAACTAACTTTCTGTAGATTGAGTACCAACAACTCAAGATCAATCTGTCAGTTAAATGTCAACAGTCATGTCAGCATATGAAGTATATGATACTGTATATCCTACTCAAGGGTTCTCATGTGCATCAAATCAATAATTATTTTAGCTGATTTAAAACTGTTTTTAAAAAATTGTTAACCATTTGTAGATAATCTATTGATAGTCAACTAAAGATTAGATCTGTTGCTTGTCAACAAATAAATTGTTTATGATCAGTAGACTATTAATAGACATTATCCACTAAGTGTTAGTAGATACATTTTAGGACTATCTAATTAAAGTGAAAAACAGTTTATATCAGTAGAAAGTCTATAACCTATCAACAGATTAATATATTGTTTATGATCAGTTGACTATTAATAGACATTATCCACTAAGTGTTAGTAGATATCTTTTAGGACTATCTAATTAAAGTGAAAGACAGTTTATATCAGTAGAAAGTCTATAACCTATCAACAGATTGAAAACATACTTTTTTTGTATGTTTGGATAGATGCTGAAACGTAACGTTAGGCTATGATACAGACATGTCTGCAACGTAGAATTATTACGAAATCACAGCTACAAAACGTTTACGAATCATCTGTATCATTTCCCTTATACTGTTTTATAGATAAATGTAACTTAAGTTCCCTTAACCCTACTCCCAAACCTAAATATAAATTACTCATTTTATACAGAATATAAAAAGAATAAAACACTTTATGGACAGAGATGTGTAGGGAAATGCCAGTTTTATTAATAGCATTAAAATATATTTTGAGCCACTAACATTAATCCTACTCCTGCCCCTAAACCTACCCATAACCATTTCTTAAAACTATGCAGGCTAAAATTATGAAGAAAAACAACAGATGTGTAATCATAATAATTTATTGCGAAAATGTAAATCGGTACCAAAAGTCGCTCAAATGACGATGTGTTGCAGTCCTCTCTGGCAGTATATAATAGTTTTGTATAAGGGACAGAGCAGAATTTAAGTTATTAATCCATGAAAATGTTAACCCAGCTTCCCTCTGCGTGAAGACGGCGCGCGCGCTTCTGCATTTCAATGTTGTTTCAACTGAAACACGGCATGCTGCAATCTGTGACGAAGCAGGCGAGAGCCAATGAGCGTTTGATATCACTGCCGTAAAACATGTTGTAACGCTTCTTGAGGGCGCAATTTTTGAATTTAAATTCATCACGAGCGCGGGATTTGACATTTACGGTCGCTGCTGAGAATGGAGATGGAGATAGCTGGATGTGGATGAAGGGCTGAATTTGGATCTGTTTCTTGCTTGCGTATGGATTTATAAGCTTTTAAATGCTGCTTAAGTATATTCCCTTTTTCAAGGTGATTTGATTCCTTGCTGTCTCTCAAAGGTTAAACTGTCTGTGAGTTTTGCCATACTGTGCGATCATTCTGTGATCTCTCTCTGTCTTGCTTTCACTTTCTCTCATCTCTCTCATGTTCCGATCTCTCTCTCTCTCTCTCTTTCGTTAGTCTTGTATTTGTCTGTAATGTTTGTCGTTTTGTTGTTTCGACTGTATATACATATATCTCTGTGTGAATTGTAGTATGTATTCATTAGTTCAATTATTAAATTCCATATATCCTGATTGATTCCGTCTGTTTGCTCATGTTATGAAGTCAATGAAAAATAAGATCCCGGCTAGAAAAGCTTTTATTATTTACTACGTTGAGTAGTTTAATTTTATGGACACAGGAAGGATTAATGTTCGCGGCCAGAAGATTGGTCTTTCTTGGAGTTCATAAGACGGGATAACTTTGGTGAGAAGTTAAGTTAATCTTAAGGCGTTTGCTGGACAAACGACTGTTTGATAATTACATTAATTTCCATTAAGGGTTATCTCGTAAAATCGATCTGAAATAAGGCTATTGATATATGAATAAGGAATTATAATTCGTTGTGATTGATTATTCATATACAATGATCTATTTTCAACTTCGATAATTTTAATGTAACTGTAATATGCAATATATTAATCATATTCATTCATTTTCTGTAAAACTAACTGTCATGAAAGGCTAAATGTATTAAATTAATAATTATTGTTATTTGTTGTTTATAACTTTTGATCTTGGCCTCAGGCATTTGAAATTATATAGACTATTGAGAGTTTTCTCATTTGGAATGCTCAATATAAATTTTCACATAATCAGATGGTTCAGATGTGATCGTGATATCCTAGTAAATAATGGGTTGTATTATTTTTTTTAATTTTTTTTTTTATTTAATAAGTGATTTTTTTTCTCTGATGTGCTGGCCATAGTGTTTGTTCTACTTCAGTCAGGTTAGGTATGCAATCTGTTGATAGTGTGGCATAAGGAAGGTATACACGTTTCAGGGCTTAGGCCCAGGCAGTTTGCAGACTACGCCACGATGGGACTTGCACCCAAATAATTAAATATTTTGTTCAACCAGGCACTCAAGTTCGTTGATGGATAGCCAGAGACAGTGGTCCAGTACAAAAATAGAATTTATTTTCACTTCAACATGATTGAGATTTTACAACAAACAACATGCACTGTACACTAAGTCAAATAACAAAACACACACACTCAATATTCACTCCACTCACTATACTATTCGCACACATACGAGAGAGAAGGGCAATAGGGCGGAATCTTACCAGTGGGAGGCTAGTGGCTCGAGCATCCATGAAAAACACCCCAATCACACGTGTCAAATTTCACACACACACCGCAAGAGAAATGACCACACTTGGTGAACACGCAGCCACCGCACACACCAAGGGACCCGCCACCACAAGGGGCACTGCTCCCACTGGCAGTTCTCAGCACCTGGCCAAAAGGACGGACACGTGGAAGTTAAACAAAATTAAACACACAAATTACAATAAACAATGTCTAATAAGCCACCCGTTCTAAAGCCCAAGGTGGTACTGGAGTTAGCAATAGGAACAGAGACTCAATCACACAATAAATCAAAATCAACAATTAAACATGGACAAAACATCATAACCCATCCCCCAACAATGGGACAAGATTGCCCTATGGGTCAACCACTTCAAGGTCTTCGATCAGTGTGGACACATTTCATAAAAAGTTCAAACAAAAGAAAAAAAAAAAAAAAAGAAAAAAATCACAATTTGGCCAATCTTCTTGGATATCAGCAGCAAAAAAGGCCTCCAATACAAGAGTTCAAAAGAAAGAAAGAAACAAAACAAACAATTAAAATGGTGTCAGTCCATCGAACACTCTACACTCAAACACTGATTCACAACACTGACAGGAAGAAGGATCAAACAGTGTTAAACAGGCGACGATGTAACATGCCAGCCAGCTGCCTGTTAACTTAAGCTACAAGTTGAGTCCAATAATCCTCGGTCCAGTGTGAAAAGGTAGCCGGGTACGACGAAAATCCATAAAAAGCAGCAGATGTTCAGCGTCGATGTAGCCAACTGGCAGCCGCACCCCCGGTTAAACAGCACTCCCTAAAATGCACAGGATGTCCATTTACAAATATGTCCCACACTAACCGTTCAACTATTACTCAGTATAGCAACATACCTATGATTAACAGCGTTGCATCACAGGCCCTGAGCTCTGATTGTTGATCGCAGGGCACACACTCAGTTGGTGAAAGGGCTGCTGCCGCACCGGGGATCTGTAGCACGAAACATTCCATATACGCCCACGTTATTAAAGTTAATGAGTGAAAAGAGAACCGAAGCTAACCATACCTGCAGCGCTATGGTAGACAGATAACCAGGCAGACATCAGGGGCCTGTACCATGAAGCCGGTTTAGGTGGCTAGCCAGCTATGTTTCAGCTTAGTTTCCGCCAACCCTGGGTTTTAGGTACTATGAAAGTAGCTCGGCTTTAATCGGTGTTCGTTGCCATGGTATCTTACGCTGCACGGCTAACCTGCTCCGGGGCAGGTTATGTTCTGGATTCAAGATCTCAGACTGAAGTTTGACCAATCAGATGAGAGCAAAGAAACATATAGGTGACGTAACTTATTCCCAGTGTCTGTTACAATGGCTTCACTTTTTCTTCCAAATCCGGTGGACATCTCAGCGCAAATTGTTAGACGAGCACTTCGTAGAGAAAGAGTTTTTAGCCAGACAAAATCCCCTTGCCTTTCCTGATAGTTACTTGTATGAAAAAGATACCGATTTTCCGCGGAAGGAATGTCTTATCTTTGCGAACTTCTTGAGCCGCACATAAAGAATTTACACACGTCGAATTCATGCACTTACCGTACCGCAAATGGAATTGCGTTAATTTTTTTTTTTTTTTTTTGCAAGTGGTACATACTTGCACGGTGGGTGACGCACAGAAGCTAGGGGAAAACACGGTTTGTCGAACCATTCGCAAGGTCATCTGCAGGAGTACATGAATAGTTTCATTACTAGTGTTCCCCGGACATTTATCGACAATATCCATAAAAGAGGGCTTTTATAAAATTGCCGGTAAGATTGATAGGGTGACATCACATGAACACTTTTTTTTCTTTTTCAAAAAGCAAATTTCACAAATGTAGCCTACTATACAATACAATACATGTTAAGAATTATTTTAAATCTTTTTTATTATTATTCTGTCAATCTTATGATAGGATTCCCTAGAGTCATTGCATGTATGCAGTCTATTGCTCCAATCTCCACTGCTCTAGGGGAACATGAGGCAGATTATGTTAATAGGAAGTCCTATCACAGCCTTAATATTCAGAGAGATGATGTGAATATGTGAGATGATTATTTTCTGTGAGATGAATCTTTAAATTAATAGTAACATTAACAGATATAAAAATGATCTACTAAACATTTCATCTGCAGATGACTTGTGGTCATGAACATATGATCACAAGCTTGGATGCCAAATGGCCTGGCTCCAGTGCTTGACTCACGAATTTTCCATGAGTCTGTGTTGTGTCAGCGCTTTGAGGAAAGCAAGTTAAATTTGGTACAATACAAAACACTGTTAATTTGAACTGAGATAGAGTTCAAAAACCTACACAATAACCCCCTATCATGACCCTCAGACAGGGCCACAGAACCACTTCAATGTGGCCCTCAGTAAAACCAGAGTGAAGATAGAGATGACCTTTGGCATCCTAAAGGCACATTTCAACTGTGTTCGGCGCTTCAGAGTCACCAGAGCGGGCATCACAGATAGTGGCTGCATGTGCCATTCTGCACAATATAGCCACCAGTAGAAAGGAGCGAGAAACACCACAAAACCAGCTTCTCCCCGATGAAACTGACCCGATTACACTTGACCACCCAGCTGATGCAGATGTAGATGCAATCACCATACAATATTACACTTAATAAAAGCACATTGAAACTGCAGATAGGCCTCAAACTGTTTTATTGGTTTTGTGGGATGAGGGGGAGAAAGAGAGCAAGAGAAATTTGCATTACTAAAGTGTTACTTGGTTAAATAAGTTCACATACTGAGAACAGTTTTATCCAGCTGTTTGATCTCCAATTTATTTTTTTGGAGCCTCCTCAGCTCACAGTCCAGCTCGAGTCCCCTTTATTGAACAGTCTAGTTCAAGACTCCTTTAGTGTGCAGTCTAGTTCAAGTCCCCTTTAGTGTGCAGTCTAGTTCAAGACTCCTTTTGTACAGGGCCCTAACTGAGTCTGTTTCCACCTGAAACATAATTCCACCACAAACATTATCATTACAAGTTTTCTGGAGGCTCAAATAAAAAAAAAGTTCCTTGACTTCCTACAAACACAGGACTGACTGTAATTTGTCAAGGGTTTTAAATCCTTACCTTGTTCACATCTCTTCTGAAGCCCATTTAGGTAGTAGAGGCCTCAGTTTCTGGGGCAGGTTGTGAAAAATCCTACAATAAAAGAGATGTGTAAGGGCCAGTCCCTTAATTATGCCACACATTCAAATGTTTGCCATAATAAAAAGCCCAGTGCATTCACATCAGCAACTGTCTGAGAACACACAGACAGAGTGTCTTCATTTCCTCCACCCTAATAAATAAAAATAGGCCAATGTAAAGCATAACTGTTGTAAAGCAGGTTATGTTTGGTGTTCTGTCTGCTGCATACTGACCTCTGTGTGGGAGACTGTGTGTGTGCTGGCTTCAACAGGGACACTGTATTTCCCTGCAGAACATACAGTCAGCCATATTTAAAACTTAAAAGTAGTAATGTATTGCACACGTACCCAGTGTTACTTGCTTAGAGGAGCCAGCACCAGGGTCAGATTGTACAGCACCTGTAATCACATCCATAATCGTCCGTCCCTTATTGCCTACTCAGAGCCAACTCCTCCGCCACAGTGTATTCTGGTTTTCTGAATTTAACTTTATTTCTGTTTGCTGCAAACAAGTGTTTGTGATAAAATGTTCACAAAAATAATAAAAGGTTGTGGTAAATACTCACCACTTTGAATTATATTTTTATATTTTGTCTTTATCTGCTGCCAAGAACATTTGGAGTTGGGGTTGCATCAAAAAAAAGAAAGAAAAAAAAAAAAGAATATTAATCTCTTAGTACATACATGCACATTTTTTATATATTATAAAAATAGGCACATACATATATATATACATAATTTTACATAAATATAGAACGTATTTGTTTAACTTACACATTAACAATCAGCAATCTTTCTCCAACAGTCTTCTCTTGCTTTGGCCGCAGAGGCCGTATTGTTTCGAGGTTGAAATACATATTTAAATTCATCGTAATTCTGAATGATTATCTCTTGCTCCTCCGTGGAAAAATATATTGCTCTCGCTCTACCCGCGATTGGTTGTTCAGTGTCGTCGTCACTCTTTTATGTGCACGCGCGCGTGGAGTAATCATAGCTTAAGATCAAAGCCTGAGTTGACAGAGAAAGTCGATGAGCTGCATCATGGTACCTATAAAGCCTGATTGCATCGGTTTGGTTTTGTCAACTCAAAACTAATCCTGTAACCCCGAGTTTGTTCAGCTATCTTCATGGTACAGGCCCCAGGTCGCTGGGCAGGTAAACAAGACAAGTCGCGTACCGGTGACATAATTTATCAAAAGAAAAGTCCCGGTTTATAAAGGGATGTAGCCCTCGCGATTGGCTCAAATTTAACTGCCCAGAACCACTCACAGCTGCAGCAAATTAAGCATCACTTATAGGGAGGCATGAGCCAGACAACTGCATCCTGCTACAATAGGTTATATACTTTCTACTGATATCAACTGTCTTTCACTTTAATTAGATAGTCCTAAAAGATATCTACTAACACTTAGTGGATAATGTCTATTAATAGTCAACTGATCATAAACAATATATTAATATGTTGATAGGTTATAGACTTTCTACTGATATAAACTGTTTTTCACTTTAATTAGATAGTCCTAAAATATATCTACTAACACTTAGTGGATAATGTCTATTAATAGTCTACTGATCATAAACAATTTCTTTGTTGACAAGCAACAAATAAGCAACTACATGTAATCTTTAGTTGACTATCAATAGATTATCTACAAATGGTTAAAACATTTTTAAAAATAGTTTTAAATCAGCTAAAATAATTATTGATTTGATGCACATGAGAACCCCTTGAGTAGGATATACAGTATCATATACTTCATATGCTGACATGACTGTTGACATTTAACTGACAGATTGATCTTGAGTTGTTGGTACTCAATCTACAGAAAGTTAGTCTCCAATTGGTTAATAACCTGTTGCAAAATAACATTGACAGTCAACAGGCACTTTTTCGTAAAATCTGTAGATTAACACTTGAATTGTACCTTATAGTCTATAGGCAGTCAGTTGAACGTATGTTACTTGTCTGTTGAAACAGTGTTGTTGAATGTCAACTGATGCACTGTTGACAAGCTACTGAATGGCTACTAATAACTAGTATAGTCTCAACAAACTGACTATCAAAATAAAGTGTTACCGAAAAAAAAAAAAAAAAAAAAAAAGAAGACGTTGGGATATCTTTCAAGCAGAAGTTACTCTTTATTGAGGACTCGCTGTGTGTCGCTGTAGTCATCCAAGTCTGACTATAGCTCAGCACAGAGTTTATAAGGGGGAGGGATACATAGAGGTGGAGACAATCTAAAGAAAGCATGCAAATGCATTACAGGACTCAACCTGTTACCGGAATCTCCCCGGCCCTGATCTCATCAGCATAACAGTGTCATTCAAATGCATAGATGCTAAACCAATCAGAGCGACAGTATGTATGGGGTTATTATTGTTGCAATATTCCAAATAAATAGATTAATATTCACAAATAAATGTAAAGAGATTCACAAAAATGTATCAAATTCACAAATAAATACAACAAGATCTACAAATAAATGTAAAGAGTTTCACAAAAAAATATAAAATACACAAATAAATAAATGAGATTTGCAAATAAATTAAATATTTACAAATGTTTTATTATTTTACAAACACAACTCTGCCTGGCATTTATTTGTGAACCGCTTTCTGTGCATTTGTAAATCGCTGCACACATTTGTGAATCGGTTCCTGTGCATTTGTAAATCTCCTCACACATTTGTGGATTTTGAAACACTTCTAGCGTCGACGTGCAGACAGATCCACAAATACGTGGACTCCACCCACCGTGTACTCAAGCCAATCAGATAACGGCCACATCGAGCTGGCCAATCGTAGCACGTTCTCGCTTCAACCAATCACTTTTGGCTTTACACTGGGCGATCTTGCTCTGAAATAACTGCTCATTCATCATTCATCTGCATTTCAAATAGGAAGTGTACGCGTAAAGGCCCATAAAATATGTTTAAAATGGATTTTGTTAGAATTACACCATTAGACTGCTTGTCAAGCCAAGCCACAATTTTTATGAGCCTTGAAAAAAGCCAGAGAAACAGCCCTTTATATCTCTGTTATGGGAACAACGCATTATGGACACGTCACGTTATTCAAGATAGAACAGAAAAGCATCAAGTAGCTGACTAATGAATAACTGGGCTCAACCCATAAATAACTACACGAGTTTTTAATTTGCATTGCAATATTTTTATTTGCAGCACACGCTGATGCTGAGGCTCGTACTGTTCCATATTGGGTGGTCATTTGGGCTCATATTTGGTATTCTACATGACATTTATTTATGTCCTATTGCTATTTGTCACCGCGATTGTGCTTTAAAAGGCAAAATCGTATGTCCTGTAATTTCTTGCATGGTGTCTACCCCGTGCAAGGCTATCTATCTAGAAGAATCTATCTATCTTGTAATCTAATCTATCTTCTATCTATCTAGAATAAGTGCGGGCATCCGTTTACTATCAATGAATGCCCCGCGTCCAGGACACTATCACGAAATATGATTTTTCAAGTAACCAGCACTAGTCTAGTCAAAGTAGGCTACGATCAGAGCCGTTAAGAGTACGATTATGCAGACATGTCTGCAGCTAAGCAGACGTCACATAGGGAATATGTGTTAACGTTTCAAACATGCTAGTGTTACATTATTTGTAACTGCTACGGCAGCAGTGAATAGATAGTGCCTATTTGCTTTTGACGTGCTGTGTCGCGCCCCTTGCCGGTGTAGAGACTGTTCATGATGCTCGGGATCTCTGATTATCATAATTCCCTGAGTGTATCCTGATGGAAATATAAAGAGGCCTTAAACTCCAACAATCTTTTGAAAACAGTGTGTTTTTACCACACAAACAGTTAACCGCTACTACTGCTCCAGCTCCTTTCAAGGATGCAAGAATCAGTTCCCGCCCCGAGTGTAAAGCCAAACATGATTGGTTGAAGCGAGAACGTGCTACGATTGGCCAGCTCGATGTGGCCGTTATCTGATTGGCTTGAGTACACGGTGGGTGGAGTCCACTTATTTGTGGATCTGTCTGCACGTCGACGCTAGAAGTGTTTCAAAATCCACAAATGCGTGAGGAGATTCACAAATGCACAGGAACCGATTCACAAATATGTGCAGCGATTTACAAATGCACAGAAAGCGGTTCACAAATAAATGTCAGGCAGAGTTGTGTTTTTAAAATAATAAAACATTTGAAAATATTTTATTTATTTGCAAATCTCATTTTATTTATTTGTGAATTTTATATTTTTTTGTGAAACTCTTTACATTTATTTGTGGATCTTAATCTATTTATTTGTGAATTCGATACATTTTTGTGAATCTCTTTACATTTATTTGTGAATATTAATCTATTTATTTGGAATATTGCAACAATAATACCCCCATAAGTATCGCCCATACCTCCCTTCACCATTACAAAGATCATTAGTTATTAACTTAGGGGCCGCTTACACGTCACCATTCTAACAGAAAACCCTTAACGCGCTCCGGCCGCTCATTCGCATGACAACAGTGTTTAGTGCTCGAGAACACAAACCTTGAAATAGATTCCAAGGTGCAAGCCTTGAAAAATGTAAAAAAACAAAAAAAAAGTTATCTCTGCGCAAACTTCAAAAACGTGAACCTGTGAGAACACTGACGGTGTGCACATGTGTATTGTGTGTTTAGTCTATAGGGATGCACGTTTGAATATATATGTGCGCAGGCATTGTAGTCTTTCTTTACAAATTGACCTCAACAAATTACTTGTCTGACCTTAAAAATGTATAATACAGAATTTTTTATCACTTCCGCATATCCATGTGAATGGAATTATTTGACAATGTTTTGTCTGTACAGAGGTAAAGGAAAGGAGGCCTTCACAGGGGAGAGACTAGTTGACACTTCAGGACTGCGTTGTCGTCGTGTCCGTTGTGTCCAAAATCCCTTATATCTGCCGTTACTGACTGATTAAATTGTATGTCCAAAGTCTTGAAAGGCTTACATTGTGCTGATGTTGTGTTTACTGAGCACTACATTTCATCCTTATTGAATGAGAAAGCAGACACATCCAAAACTGCACAAATAAAAGAGTACTGTTTACATTGATCACACATCCTTTTCTTATTTTTTCCTTGTATGCCAGTAAAAAATGTTGTGATATAAGCACAAAAATAATGATATAATTATTTTAAATTGAAATGTTAGCATACCAATTATTACAATGATCAGTAAATGTTACTGAACTGTACCTGAATTGAACTCAAATCCTGTTAACATGCTCATGTTGAAACTTCACACTAACAAACAAAAAGTTAACAAAAAATATTGACCGAGTCCAACTCCATACAGAGAAAAGAGATTCTCTGCCCAGTGGGGAACTTGCTATTTTCCCAGTTGACCTAAAGCCCCAGATGGCTGAGGGGCCGGAGAACTTGGTCCGTGTGTTTGCACAACAGATCTCGAGAGTAAGCTAGAATGAGCCAGTCGTTGAGATGGTTTCAAATGCGAAAGAGGTTAGAAGAGGACATGTTAGAGAGAGAGTTCAAAGGCCCTTAACGGGGAAAGGGCAGGACTTTAGTAAAGAGCCCAGCGGGGAGGACCTTGTACTGGTACGCCAACCCTTAAAGGCAAACCGAAGAAACAGTCTGTGTTGAGGTACAATCGAGACGTGAAAGTACACGTCCTTCAGGTCAATCGCTGCGAACCAATCTTGGGGACGAACTCAAGTGAGGATGCGTTTATGCTTTAGTATCTTAAATGGAAGCTTGTGAAAGGCCCGATTCAAGACATGCAGATCCAAGAAAAGGTCGTAACCCACTGCCTTTCTTCGATACGATGAAGTCAGGGCTGTAAAACGTACATGTGGAGGAGCAGCGAAGGGGGACATTGAAGTGAAGAGAGAGAGAGCACTAATGGCCATTTCTATAACACCAAAAAGGAGGAGACTTTGCAGGATACAGTGAAGTCTGGCAATTTTTTTTTAAATAATCCCAAACCTATAAGCAGTGACTGAAACTTTTCCAGAACCAATACACTTAAAGTCAGTAATAATAATAATAATAATAATAATAATAATAATAATAATAATAATAAAAACAATGGTAGAAAAAATTACAATGCTTAAAATAGCCCTTTCAAAATCAATTATCTTCTGTTACTGACAATCTTTTTTGAAGGAGGATTGAATTGTATGTCCAAAGTCTTGAAAGGCTTACATTGTGCTGATGTTATGTTTACTGAGCGCTACATTTCTTCCTTATTGAATGAGAAAGCAGACACAACCAGAACTGCACAAATAAAAGAGTACTGTTTACATTGAGCACACATCCTTTTCTTACCGACATGACAAAACTACACAATATTTGAATAATTTTTCCTTGTATGCCAGGAAAAGTGTTGTGATATAAGAACATAAATAATGATATTATTGTTTTAAAACTGAAATGTTAGGATAACAATTATTACATTGATCAGTAAATGGTACTGAACTGTACCTGAATTTAACTCAAATCATGTTAACATGTACATGTTGAAAGAACTTCACACTAACAAAGTGTTTTGTCAGTTAATTTGCATTGTAAGATCATAATATATTGACAAACATGAATGTAATTCTAGTGTAACAACATACACTCGTCACACACAATCATGTGGTGTCGGCGCCGTTTCAAGTTTAAGTCTCATAGTTGTGTAAACTTCTATATTGATGAATAAGAGAGCTATATTTTTAATATAGTTTCCATTTGCTCAAATAGCAAAAGAAAACTCCTCAATAATGTTTTCACAACTTTCAAAACAGATTTATAAAGGCAGTCGGAAGAGAGAAAGATGTCAACTTTACCGTCACTCCTTCAGCCGCTGTAGAAACACCCTCATATAAAATGTAGGTGATGAGACAGCGCTTTCCCTCATCTGTATGTTTAATAATGTTTTTTTTTTTTTTCTCATGCTCTGTAAAGTGTTGATCATTGATAACTTTTCATGTATACAAATCATACTTTTTTTTAATTATTTATAAATCTTGTTTCAACACAGGAAGACGAAGTATTGGTACAGAATGCATTCACTCATATTGTGGTTGAGTAAATTGATTTAGTGGCAGTTGTGTCTTCTCACAACAAAATAAAAGAAATGCGAAAAGATTGATTTCATTATTACATGTGCACATTTTGCAGATGCTTTTATATTAAGTACATTCAAGTTAGACATTTCATCAGTTTATGCATTCCTTGTTTCTTGTGAACAGATTCACAAGAACAGCTTATGCAGGAACTTCTCATCATGTAATCAGATTCTTAATGTGTGATCTTGTGATCAGGATGTGATCCTCAATTCTGTGGGTAATTTCACAACTTCAATTGTGTTTATCTTTGTTTGCATTAATGTCACATGTTTTGCAGGAATAGCATGGATGTTTTGGTCTCAGAATTACAGATTTGATTTACAGTTTCAATTACAGTTTTTCTAACTGTCTAGAAGCAAAAACTTATTTTAATAAAATAATGATTTTAAGTCATTATCACCATTTTATTTATATTAAAATAAATAATATTGATCAGACTCTGTCTTTTTAGTGAAATAGTCTAGGACTGAAAATGCTACAGAGACAAACTTGTAGGCAAGTACAATTTTATAACATATTTGTCAGAACAAGACATTTAAAACACTGCAAATACGTTTGCTGCTAGTTCAGTTTACTTATTTGAAATGAGTTGCAATATTTGATTTCATTACACTCAATTCACTTAAAATTGTTAACGAATCATGCTTTTGAGTTGGAATAACATGAATATATTTTTGTTGACAGCTGAAACTGTACAGTCGATTTCCCAGCATGCTCCGCATGGGATTGGGGTGCTAAACTTGAGATGCTAAACTCAAAACATCCTCCATAATTGAGTCAGAAGACTGAAATCAGATCCAGATGGATTAAGCTGTGATAAAGCATTCCTGTTTATTTTTGTCATTTTTTTATTGAATTTTAAAGTTACATGTAACAAAATGCTTTCTCTGTATTCAGGTTTGACTGTAGTAATAATAATGTAAAAACATGTACACTTTACATCAAAATGTATTTTTATATTTTTATAAACCTTGACCAAAAGTATTATTTGAGAATTTCTAAAAAAATACATTCAAATCCACTTCTTAAAAGTAAGTAATTTTGTCCAAAAACGACTAGTGAATTCACAAGCCTCTCCATAGAGAGCTATACAGGCATCTAGTGGAAACACCATGAAATGACATGTTTTATTTTTTCTCTCTCAACAGATGACGCTAATTTTCACTTAAAAAATTGGATTAAAAAGGCCTAGTCTCTATATTGATCTGAAATACTGCATAATTAATTGAAAACATATTTGAAAAAAAATAGACTTTTTGTTTTTACTATTTTCAATAGCAAAAATAAACCATAATTATTGCATAAATATGAATAAGTACCATCAAATCCTCTCAAAATACAACAGAAATATATATATATATATATATATATATATATATATATATATATATATACACTCAAAGGATTATTAGGAACACCTGTTCAATTTCTCATTAATGCAATTATCTAATCAACCAATCACATGGCAGTTGCTTCAATGCATTTAGGGGTGTGGTCCTGGTCAAGACAATCTCCTGAACTCCAAACTGAATGTCAGAATGGGAAAGAAAGGTGATTTAAGCAATTTTGAGCGTGGCATGGTTGTTGGTGCCAGACGGGCCGATCTGAGTATTTCACAATCTGCTCAGTTACTGGGATTTTCACGCACAACCATTTCTAGGGTTTACAAAGAATGGTGTGAAAAGGGAAAAACATCCAGTATGCGGCAGTCCTGTGGGCGAAAATGCCTTGTTGATGCTAGAGGTCAGAGGAGAATGGGCCGACTGATTCAAGCTGATAGAAGAGCAACTTTGACTGAAATAACCACTCGTTACAACCGAGGTATGCAGCAAAGCATTCGTGAAGCCACAACACGCACAACCTTGAGGCGGATGGGCTACAACAGCAGAAGACCCCACCGGGTACCACTCATCTCCACTACAAATAGGAAAAAGAGGCTACAATTTGCACGAGCTCACCAAAATTGGACAGTTGAAGACTGGAAAAATGTTGCCTGGTCTGATGAGTCTCGATTTCTGTTGAGACATTCAGATGGTAGAGTTAGAATTTGGCATAAACAGAATGAGAACATGGATCCATCATGCCTTGTTACCACTGTGCAGGCTGGTGGTGGTGGTGTAATGGTGTGGGGGATGTTTTCTTGGCACACTTTAGGCCCCTTAGTGCCAATTGGGCATCGTTTAAATGCCACGGCCTACCTGAGCATTGTTTCTGACCATGTCCATCCCTTTATGACCACCATGTACCCATCCTCTGATGGCTACTTCCAGCAGGATAATGCACCATGTCACAAAGCTCGAATCATTTCAAACTGGTTTCTTGAACATGACAATGAGTTCACTGTACTAAAATGGCCCCCACAGTCACCAGATCTCAGCCCAATAGAGCATCTTTGGGATGTGGTGGAACGGGAGCTTCGTGCCCTGGATGTGCATCCCACAAATCTCCATCAACTGCAAGATGCTATCCTATCAATATGGGCCAACATTTCTAAAGAATGCTTTCAGCACCTTGTTGAATCAATGCCACGTAGAATTAAGGCAGTTCTGAAGGTGAAAGGGGGTCAAACACAGTATTAGTATGGTGTTCCTAATAATCCTTTAGGTGAGTGTATATGGTGCATTAGATGCTTTTATGGAGATTTTTTTTGGAATTTTACTAGCCAGATACAATACCAATTCAAATTATCTGTTTTTACGAAAATCATCAAAATCTCAGAAAGTTTAAAGCTATTGAGCTACCAGTAATTATTATGTTACTGCCATAAAAATTGGCATGCTGTATTTTCTTATTTAAAGGAACAATTTGAAGGGTTAAGAGCATGACAATTGGAAACTTTAAAAATAAGGACCACCCTAATTACCATCTCTGTACACACTAGTGCACTGCAATATATCAAGCCTTTCCTTTGTTTTGGTTTTAAACACGCCTATAACCATGGGTGAACCAGCTGTGGATCAAATCCATGAGCTCCAAATTATACTTTTGTAACATTATACATGTTTACTGTCACTTTTGATCAATTTAATGCATCCTTGCTGAATAAAAGTATTAATTTGTTTTTTTTAACAGAAAGTGAGGCAGAAGAACCAGGAGATGAAGGTGCTGATGGACCAGATGAGGAACCTCCTGTGGGATGTCAATGCCATGCTCACCATGAGGAAATGACCTCGGTACGCTTCCTGTTAAACACCTGACCATCTTCAGTCAAGACTGTGTTTCGTTCACGGCTCGTTCATCTGGACAGAGGAGATCAGACTCAGCAGCTCCTGCCTCAGTTACAGGGTTAAATCCCAATGCTCTGATTAATAACAGCTTTATCAAAGCACTGAATTAGCATCAGTTTGAGGAAGTAATGTCAAAGCCATGCTGATGATGATGTGTGCACGACTGAGCTTGGTAAATAATAATGCTTATATTATGGTGTTTTCAGTGATGTGTGTCACACTCTTGCTCCTCATGTAGTGTGTGTGTGTGTGTGTGTGTGTGTGTGTTTTCCTGAGCTCTGCATTACACTCCTGATATCTGCCTTCTGGGTGAAGAATCATCCTTTTTTTTTTTTTTTTTACTTTTTTTTTATACAAATATAAAAAAATAAAAACAACTTTTTTTGTCTTTTGTTATTTCTTTCAGGAAATACTGAACAGAAATCACATATCTGGATTTCTTACCAATTGGATAATTATTGTATTAGTTGACACTTCATGGAACATTAGCAATAGTCTGGATGGCTTATATGAATATTTTAATCTTTTTAATGATTTAAACGATAATAGCACTGTTCACCAGTTCCAGAATGACTGCTAAAATCACAGTACTGGGTGTTTACCAGCAGATGGAGTCAATGTGACGTTGTTTCTGAAACTGCTCCACATTTTTCTCTTTGTTTGACTGAGACAAATATCTGGCAACCCATCAGTGCAGCTCCTCTTTTAGCAGAATTGAGTGAGAAGTGAGAACACGTGGGTACCAGCTGTTCAAATGCAAACTATTCATTTAAAAAAGACTCCTTGCTCTATCCCTTAAAAGTGCTGTGAGTTGGAGGAAAGAGGAGCTCGATCATCAGTGCATCGACGAGAGTGTATGACGGTGTGTATATGTGTGTGTGCAGGTAATCAGAAGTGTGTGAGCTTGTGTTGCGTTCCTGTAGCACGCAGACCTTAAAGAGCAACGTGAATCTCTAATGTGCATAACAGCAACACACACTCTCTTTGACAAGGTGTATATACAATGATGAGTGGATGTTTCATGATGCCGGTCTAATACAGAATGAGATGGCTCAAAGAAAAAAGAACATTTAATGAATTATTGTGGAAATCAGTTTTTTTATTAATAACTAAAAATGTATTTGTTACATTGGGAGTGGTGGGAACTTTGGGCATGTATTCAGGCCAGGTTCTCAGGATCACGTGAGACGAAGCCGGTCCAAATTCAAGGCATGGATCTTTGACCGAAAATGCATGTGGAAGTGAGCGCAGTCAGGAGCCACTTCTGTATTAAAGCACTTCTTCTGTATTAAAAGACAGGATTTTAAGTTCAGCTGTTCAGAGAGGACCACAGAGAGATCCATGGCATGGCCTAGGAGGATTTAACCCCATGTCAAGAACCTGATGACCAGGTCGTGCTTTCACACTTAAAGGCAATTATAATAATGACAAAAAAAAAAAAAAAAAACAATGGTAGAGAAATTACAATGCTTGAAACAGCCTTTTCAAAATCAATTATATATCTTCCTTTACTGACGGTCTTTAATTTTTGAAGGAGGGTTGAATTGCATGTCCAAAGTCTTGAAAGACTTACATTGTGCTGATGTTGTGTTTACTGAGCGCTTATGGAGCGAATTATGTGCCATAATTTAACAAACAAATCCAGCATTTTGCAAACAAACTCAATCTACTTCGCAAAGGAAAACTCGACTCGCAAACAAACGCGATCCGCTTTGCAAAGGAAATCTCGACTCGCAAACAAACAGAAAGCAATGTGCAAGCACAAAGGTCACAAATGCATGCAGGCAGATTTTCTCACAAATGCGTGCAGGCAGATTTTCTCACAAATGCAGTTGAGCAACTTCCTCCTCTAAAACACTAGATGGCGCTAAACTATAGGCTAATTTAGCGCTAGTCTCCCAGGAGAAGCACTGATTTGAAACTTGCCTTTGCCTACAGCTGAGGAAAATGTTCTGTCTTATTTGATCTATAATTAACCTTTTTGAGGTTTTCTCTTGCCAAACGTTTATTGCATATCTAGACAGAAATCCACATTAGCACTAGTAGCACTTCACTCTCTCTAGGATCGGGGAATCTATAAGCTGAAAGCTCTGCCATCTTGTTGCTTTTTGTCATTTTTTTCTGCATCGGACTCATGCGAAATGACTAAATTAGTGATTATGTCTACACTTGAACGAATCTATTTCTTTCGTTCTCCATAAATGAATGAGAACATTTCATTTAATTGAGCGGCGGGTTTCATTTGTGTGTCCAAAATAATAATTTGGGCACTGCATAGGCTACGTCACAGGCAAGATAAGAAACAATTGTAATTTTTTTTTTTTTTTTTCATTAATTATTTTATTACATTAACTGTTAAGCTGACTGAATTCCAACTAAATAAATAAATAAGTGGGAGCCTCCTTTCAATTAAATTAAATGTTCTCATTAATTTATGTAGAACGAAAGAAATAGATTCGTTCAAGTGTAGACATAATCACTAATTTAGTAATTTCGCATGAGTCCGATGCAGAAAAAAATGACAAAAAGCAACAAGATGGCAGAGCTTTCAGCTTATAGATTCCCCGATCCTAGAGAGAGTGAAGTGCTACTAGTGCTAATGTGGATTTCTGTCTAGATATGCAATAAACGTTTGGCAAGAGAAAACCTCAAAAAGGTTAATTATAGATCAAATAAGACAGAACATTTTCCTCAGCTGTAGGCATAGGCAAGTTTCAAATCAGTGCTTCTCCTGGGAGACTAGCGCTAAATTAGCCTATAGTTTAGCGCCATCTACTGTTTTAGAGGAGGAAGTTGCTCAACTGCATTTGTGAGAAAATCTGCCTGCACGCATTTGTGAGAAAATCTGCCTGCACGCATTTGTGAGAAAATCTGCCTGCACGCATTTGTGAGAAAATCTGCCTGCACGCATTTGTGACCTTTGTGCTTGCACATTGCTTTCTGTTTGTTTGCGAGTCGAGATTTCCTTTGCAAAGCGGATCGAGTTTGTTTGCGAGTCGAGTTTTCCTTTGCGAAGTAGATTGAGTTTGTTTACGAGTCGAGTTTTCCTTTGCGAAGTAGATTGAATTTGTTTGTTAAATTATGGCACATAATTCGCTCCATAAGCGCTACATTTCTTTCTTATTGAATGAGAAAGCAGACACAACCAGAACTGAACAAATAAAAGAGTACTGTTTAGGAGCACACATCCTTTTCTTATGACAAAAACACAATATTTGAATATAAGAACATAAATAATGATATTATTATATTAAAATGAAACGTTAACATGACAATTCTACCAGTATGGTACTGAACTGTACCTGAATTTAACTCAAATCCTGTTAACATGTTCATGTTGAAAGAACTTCACACTAACAAAGCATCTGCAAAATTTGACAATCTACATTGTTAAAAGCGCTATATAAATGAAGATGACTTGACTTGACTTATGACAAAACTACATAATATTTGAATAATTTTTCCTTGAGTGCCAGGAAAAGTGTTGTGATATAAGAACATAAATAATGGTATTATTATATTAAATTGAAATGTTAACATGACAATTATTACAGTGATCAGTAAATGGTACTGAACTGTACCTGAATTTAACTCAAATCCTGTTAACATGTACATGTTGAAAGAACTTCACACTAACAAAGCATCTGCAAAATTTGCAAATGTAATAACGAAATCAAATTTTCCCGTTTCTTTTATTTTGTTGTGAGAAGACACAACTGCCACTGAATCAGTTTTACTCAACCACAATATGAGTGAAATCATTCTGTACCAATACTTCGTCTTCCTGTGTTGAAACAAGATTTATGAATTCATAAAGTTAGCAATCACTGTACAGAGCATGAGACAGATGTTTCTACCACCATAAAAAATATTAATAAACATACAGATGAGTGAAAGCGCTGTCTCATCACCTACATTTCTACAATGGCTGAAGGAGTGACAGTAAAGTTGACATCTTTCTCTCTTCCGACTGCCTTTATAAATCTCTCTCTATTTCTTCCCTCTTTTGAAAGTTGTGAAAACATTATTGTGAAGTTTTCTTTTGCTATTTGAGCAAATGGGAACATCAAAATATAGCTCTTTTATTCACCAATATAGAAGTTTATAGAACTATGAGACTTAAACTTGAAACGGCGCCGACACCACGTGACTGTGTGTGTGACGAGTGTGGGCTTTGTTGTTACTCTAGATTTTTGGAAAAAAAATATTAACTATTAATTTAAGGGCATTTATATTGAAATCATTTGTATTCTGAGAAATTCTGCTGCCTTCCCGTGCTCTCTGCAGAATTATCGTAAATATAAGTCAAGTCAACACTAACACTACACACTAACTCAAGTCAAAATTTAAATGCTATATGAGCTCGTAATTACGACTTCGGAAGTGGTAAGTAGGAAATTTATGATAGTAGGTTACGTGAGGATTTTGGTCATGTGATCATAAGCATATATGCTGAGTGTTGTTTTTTCTTCTTTATATATTTCTTTATATATGTATTTTTGTATTTCTGTGTTTTTGTTTTTGTTTTACTCTTCTTATAAATTTGTTAACCTGTTGTTAAGGAAGCGCCGTTACGTCATGTGTAAGCGTGAGCGCGCTCTCTTTTCGCGGGATGTCATGACGACGAAAGGTATGTTTTTATCAGCTCCTCAAAGAAGTGCTTAAAATAATGTTAATTACTTATAGTTTATAGATTTTCTGTGTGATATGCGTTTGTTTGTTAACTTTTTTTAAAATGAGAGATTAGTAATCAAAGTTGTGAACGTAAGAGTATGTTTAATCGAAGTATGCGTTCGAGTAGCTACTCGTTTTCTACCGCGGTCAAGTGAGCCGTCATCTGGAAACGCTCGGTCAAGCCAGCCGCCGCCTAGATATCGGCCGTTTCTCAATACCAAGTACGCCGACTTCGGATTTGCATCCTTGGTAGTTCGGACTTGACAAGTTCAACTCAGGAGAATGAACTCCCGAGGATGGAAGGACTCAAGTATCTTCTGCAAATGGAGCAGCAGCGTTCTTGATAGTGTCACTCAGCTCGCTCTGGCTGGTTATGTATATTTAGGCTACAATAAAAAAAAATATGTTATAAAACACCACTCTGTCTCAGAGATGCTCACAAGTCTCTGAGCTAGAGTCCAAGTCAAGTCTCAAGTCTCTGAGCTAGAGTCCAAGTCAAGTCTCAAGTCTCTGAGCTAGAGTCCAAGTCAAGTCTCAAGTCTTTGAGCTAGAGTCCAAGTCAAGTCTCAAGTCTCTGAGCTAGAGTCCAAGTCAAGTCTCAAGTCTCTGAGCTAGAGTCCAAGTCAAGTCTCAAGTCTCTGAGCTAGAGTCCAAGTCAAGTCTCAAGTCTCTGAGCTAGAGTCCAAGTCAAGTCTCAAGTCTTTGAGCTAGAGTCCAAGTCAAGTCTCAAGTCTTTGAGCTAGAGTCCAAGTCAAGTCTCAAGTCTCTGAGCTAGAGTCCAAGTCAAGTCTCAAGTCTCTGAGCTAGAGTCCAAGTCAAGTCTCAAGTCTCTGAGCTAGAGTCCAAGTCAAGTCTCAAGTCTTTGAGCTAGAGTCCAAGTCAAGTCTCAAGTCTTTGAGCTAGAGTCCAAGTCAAGTCTCAAGTCTCTGAGCTAGAGTCCAAGTCAAGTCTCAAGTCTCTGAGCTAGAGTCCAAGTCAAGTCTCAAGTCTCTGAGCTAGAGTCCAGGTCAAGTCTCAAGTCTCTGAGCTAGAGTCCAAGTCAAGTCTCAAGTCTTTGAGCTAGAGTCCAAGTCAAGTCTCAAGTCTCTGAGCTAGAGTCCAAGTCAAGTCTCAAGTCTCTGAGCTAGAGTCCAAGTCAAGTCTCAAGTCTCTGAGCTAGAGTCCAAGTCAAGTCTCAAGTCTTTGAGCTAGAGTCCAAGTCAAGTCTCAAGTCTTTGAGCTAGAGTCCAAGTCAAGTCTCAAGTCTCTGAGCTAGAGTCCAAGTCAAGTCTCAAGTCTCAAGTCTCTGAGCTAGAGTCCAAGTCAAGTCTCAAGTCTTTGAGCTAGAGTCCAAGTCAAGTCTCAAGTCTTTGAGCTAGAGTCCAAGTCAAGTCTCAAGTCTCTGAGCTAGAGTCCAAGTCAAGTCTCAAGTCTCTGAGCTAGAGTCCAAGTCAAGTCTCAAGTCTTTGAGCTAGAGTCCAAGTCAAGTCTCAAGTCTCTGAGCTAGAGTCCAAGTCAAGTCTCAAGTCTCTGAGCTAGAGTCCAAGTCAAGTCTCAAGTCTTTGAGCTAGAGTCCAAGTCAAGTCTCAAGTCTTTGAGCTAGAGTCCAAGTCAAGTCTCAAGTCTCTGAGCTAGAGTCCAAGTCAAGTCTCAAGTCTCTGAGCTAGAGTCCAAGTCAAGTCTCAAGTCTTTGAGCTAGAGTCCAAGTCAAGTCTCAAGTCTCTTGTCGTTATAATAAGTGTTGCATCACGTACAGCGACCCATCCAGGCTGCTTAGAACACTGCATAGCTATAAGGAATTCAAAGCATGTAATATGTTATTATGACTCCTTTATTTATTAGCATACAGTATCAGCTTTGATTCAGTGTAAACAGGCTATTGCAACATGACAAAAACTGAATTTTATTAGGTTTAGTGGCAACATGTTACAATGTTAACATGGTACAATTTCTGGTAAGCTACATTTTGTTATTATTGCTTGACACAAATTTCATGATTTCAATTAAATTAAATTCTTGTGATTTGATTTAATATTTGGATAAATATTAGGTACACAATATAGGTGTTAATTTTTCTCAAGAAAAAAAAAAATCTCACCTAATGATGTAAACATAGCTACAAAGAGCCCTATCAACTGGTAGTATTACTTGGTTAAAAATAACTCAAATTAAATATATTTTTTTTATTATAATAACAACTTTAGTAAAAGTAAAATAAAATACGTCAAATAAAAATATAATAAATACGTAATATAGTAGCCTACACATATTTAGCAAAATACTCTCTATAGCTCTTTTTTTTTCTAGCCAACTAACGTGATAGCCCATATTATGGTCATTAAATGGCTTTTCTGAGGTAAATGTTATGTGACATATTTGTTCTCCAGCTGTTTTATTGACCCCTTTCCGCGGATGAAAAACACTGATTGATCGATATCATGTATGAGGATGGAATATACATTTCGGGAAGTTGTACTGTATCGTTCAGTGTTCGTGTTTATTTACTATTAGCTAGTAGAAAGGGTCGGTTCACGTGCCGTTAGGGATCTGTCACGTCACATTTACAAGCGCCAAAACGGTATTTATTGTTTGAATTTCGTAATAGAATTGACAGAATTTGAGAGCTGAGTAATGAAGCAAGTAACAACCTGAGTAAGTAGGCTAACCTACTCTGTCTAGTCTGTCGGTCTCTGTGTCCTCTTTGCTTCGCGATTTTTCTGTGCGTGAGAAAATGGATGTGTTGCGTGAGAGCGTGTGAAAAGTGTCAATCGCATTTTATTAGTCTCACGGTGAATGCGTGACAGTTGGCAGCTCTGTTGAAGTTTTTAAACCCAAAGCTTACGATGAATGGCACAGCAGCCAGCGGCCGGTGCAGTCGACATGTTTGTTGTCCTCTCATGTGTGGCCGCGCGCAGCAGATACATAGTAGCCTACTTCACGTGTTACGTAGGCAGGTTATAGGTAACGGAGGGAGGGGAATAACAGCGAGCTCATCAGACGTTTCCTAAAAATAAACATTGTTCACGAGTCCCGCAGCTCGAGTCCGAGTCGAGTCTGAAGTCTTTTGAGGACGAGTCTCAAGTCGAGTCTGAAGTCACTGTGTGTGCGACTTAAGTCGCACTCGAGTCCGAGTCTCAAACTCGAGTCCCCATCTCTGCTCTGTCTCTTTTCATTTTCATTAAAAAAATCTTAAACATATTAATAGCCACAAAGATGTGGTTCAGGCAATGAGTAGCTACAATGATTATCTTCACACGAACTATAAAGCCTGGAACACACCAAGCCGACGCCGACGAACTAGCGCTGATGAAAGCCGACTGTGTTGTCACCTCGCGTCGGGGTTAAAAGCGGCACCTGAACACACCGAGAGAACTACTGCCGACTGTCAGCTAGAATGCACGTTCTGCGCCTGCGTGTAAATGAGACAACTGTCTATTTCTGCAGATATATTCGTCTATATTCGTCATTCATAAAGGGAAACCGACGCTGCCGGCTGCAGATACACACACCGTAAACAAAGCAGTGCGTGCTTACCGTTTTGAATATCAATCCTGCTAAACACTTTCTTTATTCCACTCCTCTCGTGTTAATATTAAAATATGCGCCAAGGAACACTCAGGTAAGATGACATATCATTAGAACAGCGTCTATCTGTACCGTTTTGACTTCTTTGCTCGTTGTTTTGCTATTATTCTCGTGCACTGCCTCATTCACTAAGCTGAACAGCCAATCAGAGTTCCCTCTTTCGCTGACGGCCCGATGCCGATTCAACATGTCGAATCGGCCGTTACAAAGCCGACGAGGACCAATTTCAGCCGACGGTGCGGAACACACTGAGAAGATTTAGTCGGCCGACGCACGGAAACTGCCCGACGGCCGACCGTCGGCTTGGTGTGTTCCAGGCTTAAAACACAACCCTTTTTTGTTTTCATTTAAAAAAAAAAATGAAACAATATAATATTGATCATTAAAACTGACATTTAACAAAAAGAGACACGGTTGTGTAATTTTATTTTATTATAGCCTGCATAGAGTGAAGAGAATGTACATAAATATTTGAAATATATAAAATAAAATGACAAAACCCTTTTTGTTAAATGTCAGTTTTAATGATCAATAATTGCTATAGAAGTATAAGTAGCCTAAAAGGTATAAGAAGTTATACAATAAGAAATAAAGCAAACGATTCATTAAAACATAGGTCACCTCTCTAGTAGGCTACAACGTTAAAGTTAAAGCTGCAGTCCGTAGCTTTTTTGGGTTAAAAATTATCCAAAATAATTTTTTAAGCAAGTACATAAATACAACACAAACAATACTACGCGTGTTCTAAAGAGAGAAACCCGTAATTTAGAGCGTAAATGGAAACAAACTAATTTAGAGGTCTTTAGAATCGCGTGGAAAGACAGTATGTCACGTTATAAAAAGGCCCTAAAAGCGGCCAGGGCTGAGCATCTCCGCAAACTAATAGAAAATAACCAAAATAATCCAAGGTTTTTATTTAACACCGTGGCTAGACTAACAAATAAACAGACATCACCCGAACAAAATATCCCGTTACAGTTTAGTAGTAATGATTTCATGAACTTCTTCACTGAGAAAATAGAAAACATCAGAGCCACAATTGTAAACGTTCAATCTTCAATCGCGCCTTATTATTCAGCCTCAATTATCACCCCGCAAGAACAATTACAGTGCTTTACAACTATAGAACAAATAGAGTTAAATAAACTTATCACTTCCTCTAAAACAACAACATGTTTATTAGATCCTATACCAACTAAACTATTGAAAGAAGTGTTACCTGTAGTGGAAGAGCCTCTCCTCAATATTATTAACTCGTCTTTATCTTTAGGTCATGTTCCAAGAACATTTAAATTGGCAGTTATAAAACCTCTCATTAAGAAACCACAATTAGATCATAATAATCTAGCAAATTATAGACCCATTTCAAATCTTCCATTTATGTCTAAAATACTAGAAAAAGTTGTGTTCGCTCAACTGGGCTCTTTCTTGCAAGAAAATGACATCTATGAAAAGTTTCAGTCTGGATTCAGGCCGCACCATAGCACTGAAACTGCGCTCGTTAAAATCACAAATGATTTACTTTTAGCTTCTGACCAAGGCTGTATCTCAATACTAGTTTTACTTGATCTTAGTGCTGCGTTCGATACTATAGATCATACAATACTCTTAGATCGACTACAAAATTATACTGGTGTTCAAGGACAAGCATTAAGCTGGTTTAGATCGTATTTATCTGACCGCTACCATTTTGTCTATTTGAATGGAGAAAAATCGATCATAACTCCAGTAAACTATGGAGTGCCGCAGGGATCTGTGTTGGGCCCTCTGTTATTCTCAATATATATGCTGCCACTTGGAAATATTATAAGGAAACATGGAATTAGTTTCCATTGTTATGCTGATGACACTCAAATCTATATTTCATCACGGCCAGATGAAAACGCAAAATTATACAAATTGACAGAGTGTGTTAAAGATATAAAAGATTGGATGACGCGCAATTTTCTTTTATTAAATCCAGACAAGACAGAGGTAATACTTATCGGTTCAAAAAACCGCCCACAAAACCTCTTACAATACAACTTTAACATCGTAGGATGTCCTGTTACTTTATCCTCTACAGTAAAAGACCTGGGTGTTATACTCGACTGTAACCTGTCTTTTGAAAATCATATTTCATATGTTACAAAAACAGCCTTTTTCCACCTTAGAAACATTGCTAAGCTACGTAATATCCTATCAGTTTCTGATGCAGAAAAGCTAGTTCATGCATTCATGACCTCGAGACTAGATTACTGTAATGCTTTATTAGCTGGTTGTCCTGCATCCTCAATAAACAAGCTACAGTTAGTCCAAAATGCAGCCGCTAGAGTTCTTACTAGATCAAGAAAATATGATCATATAACACCGATTTTATCATCACTGCATTGGTTACCTATAAAGTTCCGTATTAATTACAAGGTATTGCTACTGACTTATAAAGCCCTAAACGGCTTAGCTCCAGTCTATTTAACGGATCTTCTATCGCCCTATAATCCATCGCGCTCTTTAAGTGCAATAAATTCGAGGCTTTTGGTCATACCTAGGATATCCAGATCCACCAAAGGAGGGAGAGCATTTTCACATTTAGCTCCAAAACTCTGGAATAGTCTTCCTGATACTGTCCGTTGCTCAGACTCGCTCTCCCAGTTTAAAACTAGATTAAAGACGCATCTCTTCAGCCAGGCATTCATATAATATTTTTAATCTTACAGTTCAAACTACAATCCGGCCTCTAGTTCATAAACGCCAGAGGAGAACTGGCCCCCGACTGAGCCCGGGTTCTCCCAAGGTTTTTTTTTTCTCCATTAGGTCACTTGATGGAGTTTTTCGGTTCCTTGCCGCTGTTGCCTTTGGCTTGCTCAGTTGGGGATATTTTGGGGATATTTAATTTTATTTTATCAATCAATAAATTCCACTAGAAACAAACCTGTATTATTTTAATTTAATACTGTGAAGCTGCTTTGATACAATCTGTATTGTGAAAAGCGCTATACAAATATACTTGACTTGACTTGACATAACCAGCCAGTGTTCAAAACTATCTGCTTGCCTTAACTCGTTTCAAATTGGTAAGCTTGTAATAATGTTTTTAATTCCAGTGGTACTGGTGGATTTCCGTGGTAAATTCGAGCATGTCTTTGCGTCATTACGTCACATCTGTAAACATAAAGGATGTCAGGCGCTCTGGCTCCCGGCAAACATGTGACTATGGTGGCTGGTGTCTCTATTTTCACTTTCCATGTAATGGAATCGCCAATAACTAGGGCACATTCAACAGGATTCTCAGTGGGTGTTTCACTGAGTGGGGAGAATCTGTTTGATGTTGTAATCAGAACAGAAGAGTGGTGTTTTGTCCCTCGACTACAGTGCCTCTCCGTCACCCAGTTGCCCTGCTGCACAGGCTCTACTTCAGCCGGAACCGAACAATGTACAGAGTTCACTAAGCTAGTCGCATCCAAAGCAGTATCTAAAGCCCTTGCACTCTTACAATTAACCTCAATTAAAGCTTGGATGCGTGTCTCTAGTTCTGAAATCTTCCCTGTCAGATTGACTATCTCCCTGCATTTATCACATGTAAATCCTGTGCTGACAGAGAATAGAATAGAATAGAATAGAATGAGGCATTTATATAGCGCTTTCATATGTACTACTGTACACCCAAAGCGCTTTACAATCATATCAGGGGTCTCTCCTCAACCACCACCAGTGTGCAGCATCCACTTGGATGATGCGACGGCAGCCACAGAACAACGGCGCCAGTGCGCTCACCACACACCAGCTATAGGTGGAGAGAGGAGAGAGAGTGATAGAGCCAATTCAATGTAAGGGGATTATTAGGAGGCCATGATTGGTAAGGGCCAATGTGTGGAATGTGGCCAGGACACCGGGGTTACACCCCTACTCTTTACGAGAAATGCCATGGGATTTTTAATGACCACAGAGAGTCAGGACCTCGGTTTTACGTCTCATCCGAAGGACGGTGCTCTTTGACAGTATAGTGTCCCCATCACTACACTGGGGCGTTAGGACCCACACAGACCACAGGGTGAGCACCCCCTGCTGGCCTCACTAACACCTCTTCCAGCAGCAACCTGTTTTTTCTCAGGAGGTCTCCCATCCAGGTACTAACCAGGCTCAGCCCTGCTTAGCTTCAGTGGGCAACCAGTCTTGGGCTACAGGGTGATATGGCTGCTGGCAGAGAAGGATATGCCAAACATGTTGCATGAGGTGCAAGTAACAATAAGAGGAAAAGATGACATGATTCACCATGTTTGTTGACTGATCCTACTCACCTAAGTTATTTGATGGACTCGTAAAAGGCACGAGAAAAATAAATAAATAAAGAGCGCACGGATGGCACGCTAACAGGCTAGCGAATTACTAGCGTGTTGTGGAATGATAGTAAATAATGATTCAAAACAGAAAGATATATACGAAGATTACAGATGCAAACCAACGCAGCAGAAGCAACGAGGCAGACAGGAGCAATCGATCAGGGAGCAATGAGCTCATGAGTGCACTCATCACTCATGAGCGCACGGTCTAGACTACCCTCATGCATGTCCATGAGTGTCTTGGCCTGACAGACCTGCAACAACACCATGGCATGCAAAGAGGAGGCGGCTTGCCAGCAAGCTTTGTAGGCTCTGACCGTCAAACCTGACAGGAGCTCACAGGCCTGTGAGGGGAGACAAGGATCTCCCAGATGCAGCGGCCTTGGACACAGGTGTGTCGCAATCTTATAGTTCTCTACTGCCGCAGCAATGATGTCTCCTCTGCTCCCGCAGGAGCTCTGTTTCTCTGGCTAATCTTCTCCACTGCCGCCGCAGGAGCTCTGTTTCTTTGGCTAATCTTCTCCACTGCTGCAACAGTGATGTCTCCTCTGCTCCCGCAGGAGCTCTGTTTCTCTGGCTAATCTTTCTTCACTGCCACAGCAATGATGTCTCTTCTGATCCCGCATGAGCTCTGTTTCTCTGGCTAATCTTTCTCCACTGCCGCAGCAATGATGTCTCCTCTGCTCCCGCCGGAGCTCTGTTTCTCTGGCTAATCTTCTCCACTGCCGCAGCAATGATGTCTCTTCTGATCCCGCAGGAGCTCTGTTTCTCTGGCTAATCTTCTCCACTGCCGCAGCAATGATGTCTCTTCTGATCCCGCAGGAGCTCTGTTTCTCTGGCTAATCTTCTCCACTGCCGCAGCAATGATGTCTCTTCTGATCCCGCAGGAGCTCTGTTTCTCTGGCTAATCTTCTCCACTGCCGCAACAGTGATGTCTCCTCTGCTCCCGCAGGAGCTCTGTTTCTCTGGCTAATCTTCTCCACTGCCGCAGCAATGATGTCTCTTCTGATCCCGCAGGAGCTCTGTTTCTCTGGCTAATCTTCTCCACTGCCGCAACAGTGATGTCTCCTCTGCTCCCGCAGGAGCTCTGTTTCTCTGGCTAATCTTCTCCACTGCCGCAGCAATGATGTCTCTTCTGATCCCGCAGGAGCTCTGTTTCTCTGGCTAATCTTCTCCACTGCCGCAGCAATGATGTCTCTTCTGATCCCGCAGGAGCTCTGTTTCTCTGGCTAATCTTCTCCACTGCCGCAGCAATGATGTCTCTTCTGATCCCGCAGGAGCTCTGTTTCTCTGGCTAATCTTCTCCACTGCCGCAGCAATGATGTCTCTTCTGATCCCGCAGGAGCTCTGTTTCTCTGGCTAATCTTCTCCACTGCCGCAGCAATGATGTCTCTTCTGATCCCGCAGGAGCTCTGTTTCTCTGGCTAATCTTCTCCACTGCCGCAGCAATGATGTCTCTTCTGCTCCCGCAGGAGCTCTGTTTCTCTGGCTAATCTTCTCCACTGCCGCAACAGTGATGTCTCCTCTGCTCCCGCAGGAGCTCTGTTTCTCTGGCTAATCTTCTCCACTGCCGCAGCAATGATGTCTCTTCTGCTCCCACAGGAGCTCTGTTTCTCTGGCTAATCTTCTCCACTGCCGCAGCAATGATGTCTCTTCTGATCCCGCAGGAGCTCTGTTTCTCTGGCTAATCTTCTCCACTGCTGCAGCAGTGATGTCTCTTCTGATCCCGCAGGAGCTCTGTTTCTCTGGCTAATCTTCTCCACTGCCGCAACAGTGATGTCTCTTCTGATCCCGCAGGAGCTCTGTTTCTCTGGCTAATCTTCTCCACTGCCGCAACAGTGATGTCTCTTCTGCTCCCGCAGGAGCTCTGTTTCTCTGGCTAATCTTCTCCACTGCCGCAGCAATGATGTCTCTTCTGCTCCCGCAGGAGCTCTGTTTCTCTGGCTAATTTTCTCCACTGCCGCCGCAGGAGCTCTGTTTCTCTGGCTAATCTTCTCCACTGCCGCAGCAATGATGTCTCTTCTGATCCCGCAGGAGCTCTGTTTCTCTGGCTAATCTTCTCCACTGCCGCAACAGTGATGTCTCCTCTGCTCCCGCAGGAGCTCTGTTTCTCTGGCTAATCTTCTCCACTGCCGCAACAGTGATGTCTCTTCTGATCCCGCAGGAGCTCTGTTTCTCTGGCTAATCTTCTCCACTGCCGCAACAGTGATGTCTCTTCTGATCCCGCAGGAGCTCTGTTTCTCTGGCTAATCTTCTCCACTGCCGCAGCAATGATGTCTCCTCTGCTCCCGCTGGAGCTCTGTTTCTCTGGCTAATCTTCTCCACTGCTGCAACAGTGATGTCTCTTCTGATCCCGCAGGAGCTCTGTTTCTCTGGCTAATCTTCTCCACTGCCGCAGCAATGATGTCTCCTCTGCTCCCGCTGGAACTCTGTTTCTCTGGCTAATCTTCTCCACTGCCGCAACAGTGATGTCTCTTCTGATCCCGCAGGAGCTCTGTTTCTCTGGCTAATCTTCTCCACTGCCGCAGCAATGATGTCTCCTCTGCTCCCGCAGGAGCTCTGTTTCTCTGGCTAATCTTCTCCACTGCTGCAGCAGTGATGTCTCTTCTGATCCCGCAGGAGCTCTGTTTCTCTGGCTAATCTTCTCCACTGCCGCAACAGTGATGTCTCTTCTGCTCCCGCAGGAGCTCTGTTTCTCTGGCTAATCTTCTCCACTGCCGCAACAGTGATGTCTCTTCTGCTCCCGCAGGAGCTCTGTTTCTCTGGCTAATCTTCTCCACTGCCGCAACAGTGATGTCTCTTCTGCTCCCGCAGGAGCTCTGTTTCTCTGGCTAATCTTCTCCACTGCCGCAACAGTGATGTCTCCTCTGCTCCCGCAGGAGCTCTGTTTCTCTGGCTAATCTTCTCCACTGCCGCAACAGTGATGTCTCTTCTGCTCCCGCAGGAGCTCTGTTTCTCTGGCTAATCTTCTCCACTGCCGCAACAGTGATGTCTCTTCTGCTCCCGCAGGAGCTCTGTTTCTCTGGCTAATCTTCTCCACTGCCGCAACAGTGATGTCTCTTCTGCTCCCGCAGGAGCTCTGTTTCTCTGGCTAATCTTCTCCACTGCCGCAACAGTGATGTCTCCTCTGCTCCCGCAGGAGCTCTGTTTCTCTGGCTAATCTTCTCCACTGCCGCAACAGTGATGTCTCTTCTGATCCCGCAGGAGCTCTGTTTCTCTGGCTAATCTTCTCCACTGCCGCAGCAGTGATGTCTTCTCTCCAGTACCTCACTATTCAGAATTAATATTCCCATAACTCACCCGTTAAAACCCCTACTCGAAAAATGCTTTGAGTAGGATGAAAGAGGTGCTTGATCATAGCATCGAGATTTGCCCTGGGCAGAGAGTTTATGACGGTGTGTATATGTGTGTGAGCAGGTAATCGGAAGTGTGTGATCTTGTTGCGTTCCTGTAGCACGCAGACCTTAAAGAGCAACATGAATCTCTAATGAGCACACACTTTCATTGTCAAGGTATATACAACGTTGAGTAGATGTTTCATGATGCCGGTCTAATACAGAATGAGATGGCTCAAAGAAAACAGGATATTTTAATCTGGGTTTTTTTTAATAACTAAAAACGCCTTGGTTACTGACTTAACCCTTGCTTCCCGATGAAGGGAACGGAGACGTTATGTCGACTGACAAACGGGGTCCCTATGGAAAGTGCCACTACCACTGAACTGTGAAATGAATGTTAGAGCCGCAGATGCTTGCAAGTTGAACGTGCCCTTTTGGCAACTGCTCTCTTAAGACGTAACTTACCCAGAACCCCACATAAGCCCTCAGTGATAGTTTTCCAACCAATGTGGTGGAAGGAGAAGGGCTTACCATGGCTAATGTTCCTTGGAGTGTTTCTGAAGAGTGATTCTTTTCTTCCCATTTTTCAGTTTTCTTTAGTGTTGTTAATGGTGGGGAAGCACACCTAGTCCAGACGGAGGCCACATCCTACCTGTACGGAGGAAACCTGTGGAGATACACATATGGATTGACCCGTGGGAAAAGACGCTGCGGTAGGTCCTACCTAGAAGGGACGGAACAACTACAGGGACAGAGCAGAATCGGCCCTGGGAAAGGCCCTTTCGGTAAACCTGACATGGTGTATCTAGCCCAGTACAAGGGCTTACCGACTGGGAATGCATCTTGAGTACTGGGCCTGGGGTTGGACACCTCCGCCGAGCCTGAATGCTGGCGGATGCTTGGAGGAACTCGAGCTAGGGTTCGCCAGCTGGGGAACTTACATGAAGATCATGGAAGGCACTCGCATCTCATTAGAGGTGAATGGAGCTGCAAGCCAGACACAGAGTGTCTGACCCTCCAAGGGTCATGGCACACCTTGGGATTGGTACGCCAAGGCTATCCAGTGGGCCAACCTCTGCTTGCAGTGTAACTAACACGCCCATAGCGCGATCAACTAACATGTTCATTATAAAAGTAGCCTGTTTAAAACACAAGATGCATAGTCTTGCGCATATTTGAAAATCGGAATATCATTTATTTCACAGTATAGTTAACAAATTTGTGAATATATTGCAAAGAAAGAAAACATAGAGAGGCTTAAAGATAAGGCTTGGAGATTTTGCATATCCAAAGTCTTGATAAGGCAATGTAGTGTACTTTGTGCTAATGTTACAGTATGTTTACTGAGCGCTACATTTCTTCCTTTATTAAAAGTAAACACAACCAAAAAGTACCTAACTGCACAAATGAAAGAGTACTGTTTACATTAAGCACACATACTTTTCATACTGACTACACAACTACACAACATTTCTATCATGCTTTTTCTTGCAGGCCAGGAAAAGTGTTTTGATAGAAGAACATAATGATATCATTAAATTCCAATGATAGCATAACTATTATTACATTGATCTGTGAATACTACTAAAATTTACCTGGATTCAACTCAAATCCTGTTAAATTGTACAACATGTATATGTTGTAAAAACTTAACACTAACAAAGTTTTTTTTGTATAGAAAATTCACCTTGCTTTGTAATATCATAATATAATGTTTAGGACATGCATGAATGTAATTGGAGGATGTTTTGAGTTTAGCATCCCAATCCAATCTCATGTGGAGCATGCTGGGGAATCCACTGTCCAGTTTCAGCTGTCAACAAAAATTGTTCATGTTTGATTGTAAAATCTCGTGAATCACCCAGCCTGCAGCTCTGCAAATATCTGCCGGAGAGACGCTCTGCACAAACGTCCAGGAGGAGGCAACACTCCTTAGAGAGTGAGCCCTGACTCCAAGGGTCATGGCACACCTTGGGATTGGTACACCAAGGCTATGGCATCCACTATCCAGTGGGCCAACCTCTGCTTGGAGACAGCCTTTCCCTTCTGCTATCCCCCAAAACAGACAAAGAGCTGCTCAGAGCTTCTGAATCTCTGTGTGTGGTCCACATAAATATGTACAAAAAGGACACATCTACGCATGGTCTGCCTCAATTCACCGTTACAAAGATCATTAGTTATTAACTTAGGGGCTGCTTACACGTCACCGTTCTAACAGAAAACCCTTAACGTGCTCCGGCCGCTAATTCGCTCAGTGTTTAGCGCTCGAGAACGCAAACCTTGAAATAGATTCCAAGGTGCAAGCCTTGAAAAATGTAAAAAAAGAAAAAAACGTTATATCTGCGCAAACTTCAAAAACGCGAACCTGTGAGAACACTGACGTTGTGCACATGTGTATTGTGTGTTTAGTCTATAGGTATGCGCGTTTGAATATATATGTGCGCAGGCATTGTAGTCTTTCTTTACAAATTGACCTCAACAAATTACTTGTCTGGCCTTAAAATTTATAATACAGAATTTTTTATCACTTCCGCATATCCATGTGAATGGAATTATTTGACAATGTTTTGTCTGTACAGAGGTAAAGGAAAGGAGGCCTTCACAGGGGAGAGACTAGTTGACACTTCAGGACTGCGTGGTCGTCGTGTCCAGACGCAGGTCCTTCATCAGATCTGGATCCAGCCTGGATACGGCGGACTGCGCTAAACCTCGGGATAAACAGAGAGAATAATATTAGCGTAGACGAGTACATCAGGATTTATGGGAAGTGTTCCGCTTTAGTATCTTAAACTGAAGCTTGTGAAAGGCCTGATTCAAGACATGCAGATCCAAGAACAGTCGTAACCCACTGCCTTTCTTGGATACGATGAAGTGAGGGCTGTAAAACGTACATGTGGAGGAGCAGCAAAGGGGGACATGGAATTGAAGAGAGAGAACCCTAATGGCCATTTCTATAACACCAGAAAGGGGGAGACTTTGATACAGTCAAGTCAGGCAATTTTTTTTTAAATAATCCCAAACCTATTAGCAGTGACAGAAACTTTTCCACACCTAAAGGCAATAATAATAATAATAATGACAAAAAAAAATAAATAAATAAAAAAGGTAAAAAAATGACTTGCTTGAAACCGCCTGTTCAAAATCCCTTATATTTGCCGTTACTGACAGATTAATTTGTATGTCCAAAGTCTTGAAAGGCTTACATTGTGCTGATGTTGTGTTTACTGAGCGCTACATTTCTTCCTTATTGAATGAGAAAGCAGACACAACCAGAACTGCACAAATAAAAGAGTACTGTTTACATTGAGCACACATCCTTTTCTTATGACAAAACTACATAATATTTGAATAATTTTTCCTTGTATGCCAGGAAAAGTGTTGTGATATAAGAACATAAATAATGGTATTATTGTTTTAAAATTGAAATGTTAGCATAACAATTATTACAATGATCAGTAAATGGTACTGAACTGTACCTGAATTTAACTCAAATCCTGTTAACATGTACATTTACATTTAGTCATTTAGCAGATGCTTTTATCCAAAGCGACTTAAAAATTAGGACTAAATTAAGCGAGTCATCATGAAGAGGCAAAAAACAACGCAGGAAGTGCTCAAAATACGAAGTTCAGGCATTATTCAGAGTAGCATAAGCCCGATAAGTGAGGTTTTAAAGGGAAAGGAAAGTTTTTTTTTATGTGGTTAAGTGCTCACGGAAGAGATGGGTTTTCAGCTGTCTTTTGAATGTTGTCAGGGATTCTGCATTCCGGATGAGGACGGGGAGAGCATCACCAGCAGGGAACTGTGAATGAGAATGTTCTGGAAAGTGATTTTGTGGCTTTCTGTGATGGAACCACGAGATGTCGCTCGTTGACCGATCGTAGGCTTCTGGTAGGGATGTAGACTCGTAGGAGCGAGTGAAAGTAGGAGGGAGCTGAGCCTGTGATAGATCTGTAAGCAAGCGTCAATGCCTTGAACTTGATGCGAGAGGTAGCCAGTGCAGAGAGATGAACAGAGGAGTGACGTGGGCCCTCTTGGGCTCGTTGAAGACAAGATGAGCTGCAGCGTTCTGGATCATCTGTAGAGGTTTAGTTGCACATGATGGAAGTCCAGCCAGAAGAGTATTGCAGTAGTCAAGCCTAGAAATGATCAGGGCCTGGACGAGAAGTTGTGTTGCATGGTCAGTTAGGAAAGGCCTGATCTTCCTGATGTTGTGCAGTGCAAACCTGCATGATCGAGCTGTCTTTGAAATGTGATCTGTGAAGGTCAGCTGGTCATTAAATGTTACTCCAAGATTTCTGACCGACCTTGATGGGGTGATTGATGATGAATCTAGCTGGATAGTGAAGTCGTGCTGTAGAGACGGATTGGCAGGGAGGACGAGAAGCTCAGTCTTTGCCAGGTTGAGCTGTAGGTGATGATCCTTCATCCATGCCGAGATGTCCGCCAGACAGCTTGAGATCCGTGCAGCTACTGTGGGATCATCTGGTTGAAATGAGAGGAAGAGCTGTGTGTCATCAGCATAGCAGTGGTAGGAGAAACCGTGTGCCTGTATGATGTGTCCCAGTGATGTGGTGTAAATGGAGAAGAGGAGGGGACCAAGAACTGAACCCTGAGGAACCCCTGTGGTCAGTTGATGTGCTCTGGATACCTCGACTCTCCATGCGACCCTGAAGGACCTACCTGTGAGATAGGACTCAAACCAGTGGAGTGAAGTTCCTGTGATGCCCAGTGATGAGAGGCTGGACAGAAGGATCTGATGATTCAGTGTCGAAGGCAGCAGATCCAGGAGAATGAGGACTGAAGATTTGGAAGCAGCTTCTGTGACCCACAGTAATGCAGTCTCAGTTGAATGCCCTTTCTTGAAGCCAGATTGGTTGACATCCAGCTGGTTGTTTAGAGATAAGAAGGATGTTACTTGGTTGAAAACAGCTCTTTCAGGTGTTTTCACAATAATTGGTAGGAGAGAGATAGGTCTGTAATTCTCTACAAATGATGTGTTTAGTGTTGGTTTTTTAAGCAGTGGAGTAACCCGAGCCTGCTTGAATGCTGTAGGGAAAGTGCCCGTATGGAGGGATGAGTTGATGATGTGTGTGAGTGCTGGTAGAAGTGTGGGAGAGATGGCTTGTAGAAGGTGTGAGGGGATGGGGTCTAGAGGGCACGTGGTAGGATGACTGGAAAGGAAAAGTGTAGATACTTCTTCCTCGGTTAGTGGAGAAAAGGAGGACAGAGGGTTATTGGTTGTGGAAGGGGTCGGCCTGGGTTCCTGTGTGTGTGGAGCTGAGAACTGACATGTGAAACATGTACATGTTGAAAGAACTTCACACTAACAAAGTGTTTTGTATGTTAATTTGCATTGTAAGATCATAATATACTGACAAACATGAATGTAATGGAGGATGTTTTGAGTTTAGCATCCCAAGTTTAGCATCTCAATCCCATGCGGAGCATGCTGGGAAATTGACTACAGTTTCAGCCGTCAACAAAAAATTATTCATGTTATTCCAACTCAAAAGCATGATTCGTTAATAATTTTAAGTAAATTTAGTGTAATGAAATCAAATGTTGCAGCTTCAAATAAGTAAACTGAACTTGCAGCAAAAGTATTTGGAGTGTAAATTGTACTTGCCTGCAAGTTTGTTTTGTAGCATTTTCAGTTCTAGACTATTTCACTCAAAAGACAGAAAGTGATAATAAACAAAATCAAGGTTATTTTTCTATATAAACAAAACTGGTGATTATGACTTAAAATCATTATTTTATTAAAAAAAATATTGCATCTAGACAGTTTGCCAAAAACTCAGATCTCAAATTTTGTAATTCTGAGACCAAAACATCCATGCTATTCCTGCAAAACATGTGACATTAATGCAAACAAAGATAAACACAATTGAAGTTGTGAAATTACCCACAGAATTGAGGATCACATCCTGATCACAAGATCACACATTAAGTATCCGATTACATGATGAGAAGTTCCTGCATAAGCAAATTCTGTTCACAAGAAACAAGGAATTAATAAACTGATGAAATGTCTGACTTGAATGCACTTAAATATAATAAATTTACTCAACCACAATATGAGTGAATGCATTCTGCACCAATACTTCAAGTCTTCCTGTGTTGAAACAATGAATGTATAAATAATTATGGATTTACAAAAAATAAGTATGATTTGTATACATGAAGTTATCAATGAAACACTACAGAGCATTACCACCAAAAAAAAAAAAAAAAAAAAAAATCGAGACCACAGCAAAACAATTCAGCTAATGATGAAATTAAAATGTAGAAGAATTCAACTAGGATTAAAACAGTAATCACTGTGGTTGCAAAACTTTCTATTAATTGAAGCCATTATTCAGTACCCCAAAATTAAAGATACTCATTTAGTACAGTACAATTACAAAAAGTTTGATGATTAAAATGTTACCAAGCTTGCCGTGTTTAAACAAAAATTTGATTAAAATTTGGTCTGCACAATATTTGTTTCAGCAACTGGACATGCAATGTCCAGGCAAATTTATTCACACACATCATTCTACAACTTTTTTTTTGCTGTTTGATACAAGATCGAGGACTAAACTTCAAGAGTCTGTGTGATATAATAGATACACGGAGGAATTATTTCACTTTATTTACAAAACACAGAGATTCACTGTGGAGTGTAGCCAGTTTCAATTTGTGAATATATTGCAAAGAAAGAAAATACAGAGAGGCTTAAAGATAAGGCTTGGAGATTTTGCATATCCAGAGTCTTGATAAGGCAATGTAGTGTACTTTGTGCTAATGTTACATTTACTGAGCGCTTCATTTCTTCCTTTATTAAAAGTAAACACAACCAAAAAGTACCTAACTGCACAAATGAAAGAGTACTGTTTACATTAAGCACACTTACTTTTCATACTGACATGAGAAAACTACACAACATTTCTATCATGCTTTTTCTTGCATGCCAGGAAAAGTGTTTTGATAGAAGAACATAATGAGATTTTTTTTTTTTTTTAAACAATGATATCATTACTATTACATTGATCTGAGAATGCTACTAAAATTTACTGTTAAATCCTGTTAAATTGTACAACATGTTGTAAAAACTTCACACTAACAAAGTGTTTTGTATAGAAAATTCGGTAACACTTTATTTTGATGGTCCCTTTTGAACATTCTGTTGACTATAAGTAGCTTTGCAACTACATGTCAACTAACTTTCATTGAGTATTAGTAGAGTGTCCGCTATCTACTAACTCTTTATTGTGATGCTCCTCCAACAGACATTCTACTGACTATAAGTAACTTTGCAATTACGTCAACTTATTCTAACCCTAACCCTAGTCTACTAATACTCTACTAACACTCTAATGAGAGTTAGTAGACATATAGGTGCGGCGCTACTTATAGTCAACAGAATGTGTTAAAGGGACCATCAAAATAAAGTGAAACCAAAACGACTAGTGAATTCACAAGCCTCTCCATAGAGAGCAATACAGGCATCTAGTGGAAACACCATGAAATTACATGTTTTATTTTTTCTCTCTCAACAGATGACGCTAATTTTGACTTCAAAAATTTGATATAAAAAGCCTAGTCTCTATATTGATCTGAAATACTGCATTAATTGAAAAAAAAATATTTGAAAAAAAAAAAAAAAAAAAAAAAACTTTTTAAAAATGAACCATAATTATTGCATAAATATTAATAAGTACCATCAAATCCTCTCAAAATACAAAAGAAAAAATATTATTGAACAAAAATATATTTCATTGGTTTTACTGGTGTGGAGGAAGTTTCATTTTCAGGTGTCCGGTCACTTATGACCGTGAAGATAACAAGTGTGACTCCCAAACAAGGTTAAATTAAGGGCCTAGGACATTTCCAGTGGAGAAGAAGATCTGTAATATTAGACAGTATTCTGGGTTATTACATGTTGAGGTTTTTGGTCCTATATATATTATTATTATATATATATTTTTTTTAAGTATGAGATGTATTGGCCCAAAAAGCATGTTGGCCCACCAGGAAAGTGCCCGTTCAGCCCGATGGCCAGTCCACCCCTGCCGTGAAGACCAATGCCATGTTTTCTAATATTGTTTCTAATATTGTTTACAAATGTAGCTGATATTTTAATAGCCAACAAAGCTTGATAATTGATAATAATTTTTATTAAAAGAGCAATTTTAACTTTAATTATCCTGTGTATTCTACATCCACAATACCAAGTAAGATGATTTGATCAAACATTACATCAGTGTTATTATAGTTAACTAACAACATAAACATTTTCGTCACTTAAAATGTCAACTAAAATAAAATAAACAACTAGGCCTAAAGGCAAAAACGCTCAAATCTGCTCTTGACGGAATAATTTTAGCTTTAATAAGGATTCATCTATATTTAATTTACACATGTAGGGGGAGAGTGGGGACAGTTGCAACATTGCTGATTTCTCCAATCAGGAATGAGCTGGAGTTATGACACTCCAACTAAACATGCTCAGTATGCCCCTCCTTCTCTCTGGAAGTTAACAGCCACATGTTAAATTTCCTTATGGGGGAACTGAAATTCAAGGTAAAAAAGTAACTTTTTTTACAAGTAGGTTTTTTGTCATACTGTCTAAACTGTTTAAGTATTGATCTTTATAGTTTTCAGTTTCTTAGCTCTTAACAGACTTAGGTACAACGTGTTCAAGCTAATGTGTTAGGCTAGCATCACTAGTTTTAAGATGGCTGCCAAGGGGTGCGTTGCAACTGTCCCCACATGGTGTTGCAACTGTCCCTCCTGACAATAATAATGACAATTAGATGAAATTGATATAAAAGGCAATTCAGTGGTTTGATAAAGAACATATTTCAATAGCCAGGTGTCTCCTCTTTGTATTTCAGCAAATTGCTTTTTTAAAAGTCAAACTAGGCTGCAGTGTATCCTAAATTTTCTGTTCTGTTTTTTCAGTATGCCACGAGACAGGAAAAGGACAACAGATATAGGTGTCCCTCTACCTATTCTGTCCATAGCGGCTGCTGTAGTGAGCAATGACAACAGGACAGTGAGGTCTGTGGCAAAACAGTATTCAATTTGCCACACAACCCTCTACCGCTTTATTAAAAAGAGAGAGAGGCTAAGTCCAGGAGAGGAGATGAGGACAGGTTACTGGACCCCGAGGAGGGTCTTCTCAGTCCATCAGGAAGATAGCCTGGCAGAATACCTAAAAAGAGCAGCTGATCTTTTCTATAGTCTCAGCGCTAAAGAGGTAAGCATGAGGAAGGTATTAAAGCAGAGTGTAGGCTTAAAGGGAGGGCTGGTAGGGAGAATTATATAAGAATATTGAGAGTGTGAAATAATAAGATAAGAGAAATTACCATTCTACCTCCATTTTCATTTACCATCCATTTCGCAGGTTCGTCAATTGGCCTTCCAACTGGCTGTCTACTACAAGTGCTCCTACCCTGAAACCTGGAATGAGTGCTCCCTGGCTGGCCGGGATTGGTTTATGGGGTTCATGAAAAGACAGCCCAGTCTGTCTATACGGTGCCCTCAAGATACCAGTCTCACACGGAACACAAGCTTGTTTGCGATACCTGGATATGAGAAGTCACCCAGGCCTGACGATGTCCATCTACAACATTCCTGGAATTGTTAGGTTGGCCCTCCCATTGGCTGGAACACTAGGCAATGTGCAGAATTTATGTTATAAATTCAAAGATAGTGACTGCACCATCTTTGGTGACAGACCGGCCGCCACCACCAGTTCTTCCAGAGCAAGCTGGGGCATCTGCTCCTTTGGAAGTATGAGTATGAGTCGAAGTATGAGTTTTATTACATCTAAATGACTGTTGCAACTGCCTCTCGGTACTGTTGCAACTGTCTCCATATATGGGGACAGTTGCAACATTTTTCAGGGTCCATTTAAGTACAAAATTACTTTCATATTATCATATGTACACATGTTGCAACAGTATGGGCAGGTAGTAGGTGACATATATGGGTTTAATATATAGCCTATATTTTTTGTCTTTCTATTACAAACAGTCGCTGAGAAACTGAAGGAAATGTAAAAAGTGTTGCAACCGCCCCCACTCTGCCCCTACCTGGAAACTACTGTAAGAACTGAAGAACATGTTTGTTTAATTATCCTTTTGCTGTTGTGCTTTGTTTACATTCACAAACCCTGAACAAATGTGCCAATGCTGTCTCTCTGTTTGCTGTACGGATGAGTCGGGATGACTGAATGTTTTTCTTTTCCACAAATAATTAACTTCACCCTTTGATTGCCCTTTTTTTCGTTTTTGAAGATTAGTGAAATCTACAAGCAGAAATAAGATCATTTAAGAGTGTTGGAAACTGAAAATTATTGAATGTTCAGTCAGTGTTATTTAATGCTATTTAGAATAATTAGCAATAAATATTGTTTAGTTGTATTTTGCCCTTTAAAAAAAAAAACAAAAAAAAAAACTAATCCTAATTATTAGCCACAATGTCAATAACTGACTCTTCTTGAATGTTCTTTTGTCATTACTAAACAAAAGTTTAGTTTTGTAAAACCTCCATTGCATATCATGCTCTCAAAGAAACTCAACTAACAGCTTCTTCACTAAAGGCCTTTTTTTGTAAACAGATTGATATAATCATTTGTACTATTTTATAGCACATGTTGCATTAAATTTCAAATTTATTTAATTGTCAGTTTAATGATATGTATAACTGATCCATTCGACAGACTGAATTGCCACCTAATGAAACTCATTGTGCAATAAGTAGCCTAACTGTGATGTTTTTAATGTAATTTACTCTAGCTGTAATTAGGCAGAGTGGTGTTTTGTAACATATTTCGTATAGAGATAACCGGACTTCAGTCCTCGGCAGTTCGTTCTTCTGAGTCAAACTTGGCAAGTCCGAACTACCAAGGTCGCTATACTCAACTTTGCATTGGCCTATTTGATATTAAGAAATGGACATTTCGAAACAGTTATGATGTAATGGAGCCTAGTTTACTGAAATCACATGACTTTGGCAGTTTTATAAACGCTCTGAACCACTGATTTGAAACAAAAGATCTGTAGGTTTCAAAGCTTCAAGAAGCAGTGTTTCGAAATCACTCATCACTAACTACGGGCAGGTAATACAAGTTTTTGGCTGATTCGCATCGCATGTTTGATCTGCGCATCTGAGACATATTACAGTGTGGTTTGGCCATGCATGCTCACAGACAAGTGAATGTCGACTCAGTTTGATGAAGAAAAAAAAAAAAAAAACTAAAGAAAGAGGTGCGTTTGAGGCTATTAGTGATCAGAGCAGGAGTGTGACGCAGGAGTAATTTCCATCTTCGTGATTCTTTTGATAATTGTGTTACTGTAAAGTGTTAGATCGGCGAAATAAACGACAGTAAGCGATATTTAAAATAAGCGAGTTAGTGTGATATAATTATGAAATTGAAAATTATTCGTATGAGTGGTCATAATATTCCTCATGTGAATAATATAATGGATACATAATAAATATAGCAATTGTTATAAAAATATTATCAATTCCATTATGTATTAAAATGTTTTGTTTAAAAGCAAAAAAATACTGAATTGTGAAGGTCTTCTGTGACTGAGGTTGATTGATGAAATTCAGGTGAGTTTAATGTTTATTTCATGCATGTTGTTCTGTAGTGTGGACTATTGGAGACGTCCATTAGTATGAAGGTATTTTTGCTGCAAATCAACTGAACACCTGTGACACATTTAAGTTGTAGAGAATAGCCACACATGTATCAGAAAATGTTAAGTCACAGAGAGAAATGTTTTAAGAGTTGCAAACTTGTAGATTTTTTCTCTCTCCCACAAACACAACAGTTACACCTTCTCAAATTCTTTATTACAGGTGCACAAATCCTAATCTACAACTCACAAATTAAGAAACCCGTACGCTCACATTTTTGCTGCTGTTGCTGCAGTGAATATGGTGCAAAACACATTTACACACCCGCGTCAAAAAATGTGAAGAAATTTTGCACATCCTCAAATCAGTTTGTGAATTCATCCAATGAGAATTGCACACTTGTAGAATATTTTCTCACAAATGTCTTGGATGTTTTTCTAGGACAAACACAAGTACGAAACTACAACTGCTTGAGTCTCACACACAGTTTTTCGTTTTCAAGTGACAAGTTTCGCGCTCTCCCTTTTGCAGAATTGGTATAGAAAAACAAACAAATAAACATACAAACAAACAAACAGAAGAGGAACAGTAGCTGGATAATAAATCTCTTTCCTTTATATTAATTATAATTAATTACAATTATATACAATAAAGAATATGTGAAGATGGCAAACAAATATTATATAGGCTATTCATATGTTGCAGCTATAGTTTGGCTGCTGTGTCATCCTCTCCGAGCATATGCAATTTTATCATTACAATACCAATACATTCTGTATGTTTCTTTGTTTAAATGAGGATGAGAAATTGAAAATGATTTCTTCATATGCTGAGATGTAATGTATTGTTGTCTTATATCAGGATGGACATGCGTGTGGTTTTGTTTCTAACACTTTTTACTGGGATGTGCGTCGCTGATTCCCAAGGTACGTTTAGAATAATACAAGTAAAAATGCCTGGATTAAAAAATCTGATTAATTACATATTAATCATTCATTTATTAAAATTATAGGCTGAAATATAGTTATCAAAAATCTATTATTTACTTATTTATTTATGAAGACTGATTAGATTTTTTAATTTGTTTAACTGTTGTTATTATTGTATTAACAGTAATGGACACACCATCGTGCCCTTGTGTTCCAAGTGAGTATTCTTCATTCATTTGAATGTTGTCAGTAACACATAAATAATATTCTTACTGAACATTTAGTAACCAATAAAGGATAATCATCAAGACTGTAATGAAGACTATATTACGTTCTGGTGGAGAATGAGCAGTCACAAGACGTCCGGTCAGAGACGTATATCTCTTTAATGGTAATTTGCAGCCACATGCAAACAGTAGTGGTTCTAAATGAAATAGAAGTAACAATAATTAAATTATAACATATTCAAGATAACATGTTTCAGATAAAGTTATATGCACAGAAGAAAATAAGCATTGTAGTACTATGTATTCAATCATTGTAACATCTAGAGTCATCAATTTCGGCTGATAGTACTCACAAACTATTACTATTCTGGATATTATGCATGCAATGACTCAATATTTCCCTAACTATACGAAATATAATCAAGTAACATAAAGATCGAATCAAAAAACAGAGTAAATGGCGTCGCGTTCACAGACACGTGATCTCATTTCAAGCGATCGTCCAGGGGTGCGTTTCCCGAAAGCATCGTTGGCCAACTATGGTCGCAAGTTCATCGCAATGTCCATTGAACTCTATTGGTAACGACGGAACTTGCGACCATAGTTGGCCAACGATGCTTTCGGGAAACGCACCCCAGAGATGATATAATCATCATATATCCTTATTCTATCATAAATAATCATATATACTCCACGTTATTTAGAAATTGAGATTAAATGATCACAGATAGATAGTGAACTCCCTTTTACATGTATTTACCTCAGATACACGATGCAATAAACATATGCGTGCGTCGTAACGTCAAAAGATATCAAATTACAGATTTAACATCAACATAATAATAGCTGAAATACAGCTCGTAAGAGGTTATTTATAACGGAAAGATTACTCACTGGTATATGAACGCACTCTGTAGAATCGATCTAACCCAGCGAGCAAAAAGTCGTCCAGAAGACGTCTAAAAGACATAATTCTTAGACATCCAGAAGACGTCCTCACAGGAGCCAGAATGAAAGTTTTTTTTACGTCTTTTCTGGACATTGTATAGACGTCAATTAAAGACGTGCTACAGACGTCATTCTTAGACATCCAGAAGACATCCTCACAGAAGCCAGAATGAAAGTTTTTTATACGTCTTTTCTGGACATTGTATAGACGTCAATTAAAGACGTGCTACAGACGTCATTCTTAGACATCCAGAAGACATCCTCACAGGAGCCAGAATGAAAGTTTTTTTTACGTCTTTTCTGGACATTGTATAGATGTCAAGTAAAGACGTGCTACAGACGTAATTGTTAGACATCCAGAAGACGTCCTCACAGGAGCCAGAATGAATGTTTTTTGACGTCTTTTGTGGACATTGTATAGACGTCAATTACAGACGTGCTACAGACGTCATTCTTAGACATCCAGAAGACGTCCTCACAGAAGCCAGAATGAAAGTTTTTTTTACGTCTTTTCTGGACATTGTATAGATGTCAATTACAGACGTGCTACAGACGTCATTCTTAGACATCCAGAAGACGTCCTCACAGAAGCCAGAATGAAAGTTTTTTTTACGTCTTTTCTGGACATTGTATAGATGTCAAGTAAAGACGTGCTACAGACGTAATTGTTAGACATCCAGAAGACGTCCTCACAGGAGCCAGAATGAATGTTTTTTGACGTCTTTTGTGGACATTGTATAGACGTCAATTACAGACGTGCTACAGACGTCATTCTTAGACATCCAGAAGACATCCTCACAGGAGCCAGAATGAAAGTTTTTTTTACGTCTTTTCTGGACATTGTATAGACGTCAATTACAGACGTGCTACAGACGTCATTCTTAGACATCCAGAAGACGTCCTCACAGAAGCCAGAATGAAAGTTTTTTATACGTCTTTTCTGGACATTGTATAGACGTCAATTAAAGACGTGCTACAGACGTCATTCTTAGACATCCAGAAGACGTCCTCACAGAAGCCAGAATGAATGTTTTTTGACGTCTTTTGTGGACATTGTATAGACGTCAATTACAGACGTGCTACAGACGTCATTCTTAGACATCCAGAAGACGTCCTCACAGAAGCCAGAATGAAAGTTTTTTTTACGTCTTTTCTGGACATTGTATAGATGTCAATTAAAGACGTGCTACAGACGTCATTCTTAGACATCCAGAAGACATCCTCACAGGAGCCAGAATGAAAGTTTTTTTTACGTCTTTTCTGGACATTGTATAGACGTCAATTAAAGACGTGCTACAGACGTCATTCTTAGACATCCAGAAGACGTCCTCACAGGAGCCAGAATGAAAGTTTTTTTTACGTCTTTTCTGGACATTGTATAGACGTCAATTACAGACGTGCTACAGACGTCATTCTTAGACATCCAGAAGACGTCCTCACAGAAGCCAGAATGAAAGTTTTTTATACGTCTTTTCTGGACATTGTATAGACGTCAATTAAAGACGTGCTACAGACGTCATTCTTAGACATCCAGAAGACATCCTCACAGAAGCCAGAATGAATGTTTTTTGACGTCTTTTGTGGACATTGTATAGACGTCAATTACAGATGTGCTACAGACGTCATTCTTAGACATCCAGAAGACGTCCTCACAGAAGCCAGAATGAAAGTTTTTTTTACGTCTTTTCTGGACATTGTATAGACGTCAATTAAAGACGTGCTACAGACGTCATTCTTAGACATCCAGAAGACATCCTCACAGAAGCCAGAATGAATGTTTTTTGACGTCTTTTGTGGACATTGTATAGACGTCAATTACAGACGTGCTACAGACGTCATTCTTAGACATCCAGAAGACATCCTCACAGGAGCCAGAATGAACGTTTTTTTTTACGTCTTTTCTGGACATTGTATAGACGTCAATTACAGACGTGCTACAGACGTCATTCTTAGACATCCAGAAGACGTCCTCACAGGAGCCAGAATGAAAGTTTTTTTTACGTCTTTTCTGGACATTGTATAGACGTCAATTACAGACGTGCTACAGACGTCATTCTTAGACATCCAGAAGACATCCTCACAGGAGCCAGAATGAAAGTTTTTTATACGTCTTTTCTGGACATTGTATAGACGTCAATTACAGACGTGCTACAGACGTCATTCTTAGACATCCAGAAGACATCCTCACAGGAGCCAGAATGAAAGTTTTTTTTACGTCTTTTCTGGACATTGTATAGACGTCAATTAAAGACGTGCTACAGACGTCATTCTTAGACATCCAGAAGACGTCCTCACAGGAGCCAGAATGAAAGTTTTTTATACGTCTTTTCTGGACATTGTATAGACGTCAATTAAAGACGTGCTACAGACGTCATTCTTAGACATCCAGAAGACATCCTCACAGGAGCCAGAATGAAAGTTTTTTTTACGTCTTTTCTGGACATTGTATAGACGTCAATTACAGACGTGCTACATACGTCATTCTTAGACATCCAGAAGACGTCCTCACAGGAGCCAGAATGAAAGGTTTTTTTACGTCTTTTCTGGACATTGTATAGACGTCAATTACAGACGTGCTACAGACGACATTCTTAGACATCCAGAAGACATCCTCACAGGAGCCAGAATGAAAGGTTTTTTTACGTCTTTTCTGGACATTGTATAGACGTCAATTACAGACGTGCTACAGACGACATTCTTAGACATCCAGAAGACGTCCTCACAGGAGCCAGAATGAACGTTTTTTTTACGTCTTTTCTGGACATTGTATAGACGTCAATTAAAGACGTGCTAAAGACGTCATTCTTAGACATCCAGAAGACGTCCTCACAGGAGCCAGAATGAAAGTTTTTTATACGTCTTTTCTGGACATTGTATAGACGTCAATTAAAGACGTGCTACAGACGTCATTCTTAGACATCCAGAAGACATCCTCACAGAAGCCAGAATGAAAGTTTTTTTACGTCTTTTCTGGACATTGTATAGACGTCAATTAAAGACGTGCTAAAGACGTCATTCTTAGACATCCAGAAGACGTCCTCACAGGAGCCAGAATGAAAGTTTTTTATACGTCTTTTCTGGACATTGTATAGACGTCAATTAAAGACGTGCTAAAGACGTCATTCTTAGACATCCAGAAGACGTCCTCACAGGAGCCAGAATGAAAGTTTTTATACGTCTTTTCTGGACATTGTATAGACGTCAATTAAAGACGTGCTAAAGACGTCATTCTTAGACATCCAGAAGACATCCTCACAGGAGCCAGAATGAACGTTTTTTTTACGTCTTTTCTGGACATTGTATAGACGTCAATTAAAGACGTGCTAAAGGAGTCATTCTTAGACATCTAGAAGACATCCTCACAGGAGCCAGAATGAAAGTTTTTTGACGTCTTTTCTGGACATTGTATAGACGTCAATTAAAGACGTGCTAAAGACGTCATTCTTAGACATCCAGAAGACATCCTCACAGAAGCCAGAATGAAAGTTTTTTTAACGTCTTTTCTGGACATTGTATAGATGTCAAGTAAAGACGTGCTACAGACGTAATTGTTAGACATCTAAAGGCAGCCAGAATAAAAGTTGTATTAGACGTGTTTTCTGTAGTAGAAATGTCAAAGACTGTTAAAGACCCATACTGACATGGAAATCCCATATGTGCATTTTGCAAGGATCCAACTTTAAAAAATATTTACTTACAAATATTTATAAAACAGTGGTTGAACTTGTGAGTGAGCTAGTTCTCACTGAGAAAAACCCAGTTACTCCTTGTTAATGGTTGTCGTGTCATGAAACTGCAGACACACAGACCATAGACCTAAATAAGATTTTAAAGAATATTGATAATATTGTATATTCAATTGAATAACTGTGGTGTATATACTTGCATTTGTATATCTTAACAATATAACTGTAATAAACTGCTTACCATTTTCCTGTAAACCAAACTAATCACTCCAAGAAATCAACTATTTAAATCTCAAAATATATTTTTATTACTTTTTTAAAACTTAACAGCCGAAAGAGTAAAGTATAAATTAACACAATAAAACTTAAAAGCCAGAACAGTAAAGTTGTAAATTAACACAATTTCCCTTTAAATAATCTATAAAATGTTGTTAAAACAATATAACATAACAGTTAACAAAATATGGCTGCTATAAGGTTCACAAGCTTCATTTATAGCAGCAAGCAGTTTCAGATGATCGGCTACAGACTTTATTTGGGCCTCTGTTGCAGCTGGGTCCCATTTCATGACAGAAGCTACAATCAAAGCAAAAAAATCAACATGTAAAATAAATAAATACAAATGCCACTGTTGTGGTTTAGCTTATAGCAGAGATACATAGTTGAAAATTTGAGTACTCGAATCAATTAAATAAAATAAATCACAAATCAAGTAAAATTACATCAAGCCTGATATAAGGCATTCCACACACACACACACACACACACACACACACACACATAGGGGCCATTTACAACTTCATGCGATTTTAGTGATCGGATAGCTATATGATCTTGAAAAGACCAGGTGTAAATGCCCTCCGAAACGCATTCGTGACGCATTTGAATCTGAATGCTCAAACCACTTCAGGAGGTGGTCTGGGCCGCATTCCAGAAGAAACTGGACAAGTGTAAATGCATCTGGTTGTTGAAACCACATATGTAAATTTTACTCCTCCCAAAAACGCTCTAAAATAAAGGTGTGAGAGCATGTTATAGGCTATATGTCATGTTATAGCCAGTTATGACGACGCTACTGCCGCATCGCCGCTGACCATCTAACGTTATTCATCAAGCCAACGTGCAAACTATCGCAAATCAAATTGAAAGTAAGTCCCTGTCTGATGCTTAACACACAGTTATCATCATTAAAAGTAAAGAAACGAAATGATCTTACCAGGGCTGTTGCGCTCTCTCCTATTGCGGTCTTTGATTTAGAAATTTTAACGGATGATCAATAAAATGCAGCTCATACCATGGCACAATGTTTCCACGTCAGCGCTGTTTGATCCGTTAATTACAGAGAAATATGAATGCTTCTCACTAGATCTCGCAGCGATGTTATTACTTCAGTGGGGATCTCTTAGGGCCGTGTAGTAACAGTGTCGCTTAATCAAGATCGGCTCGCGCTGCACTGGTCCAAACTGATAAACGGCCCGTGAAGCACATAATAACAGCACCTGCTTTCTGGTCAGTTAGCCTACAGTACCTGCTTTTTTTGTGGAAACCAAATCTTTTGATTGTGAGAGAGCCATGTGTTAAAAGTCAGATGGCACTTAAAGCTCCAATATGTAGGAATTTTGTAATAAAATTTCCAAAAATAACTTGCACAGTGTGATATATTTCCTCCAGTTGTGTACTTACAATATCTCAAAAGTCTCCAAAGATTTTTTATTTCAGAGAAATTCCGATTTTAAATAACTGGCCGTCCCGGAAAAGAAATGTCGCGCCTCAGTGACGCAATATCCCTTTTTTCCGGTGTGGACCATGTGATAGGATATTCCACCACACCGGAATTTTTTTTTTTTTTTTTTTTTTTACAACAACTTTGTTGAGGTTTTTTTTCTTATCACAATAAACAATAAAGACGTCTGACAAAGAATAAAAAAAGAATAAAATAAAAAATATGACCCACCACACCGGAATATCGCATGGTCAAATGCGGAAGTGGTGGTTAAAGCGTTATAGCCATAGACTGTATGGTTATAGCTGTTATGGATCACGAACTCTTTGGCGAGTATTGAAGTGCCAACAAAACGAAAGCGTCCATATTCGGATACACTCAGACTGTGTGACAAACGGAGGAATAAAACCCAGATAAATATCGGCAGGCGTTTTCGAGATGGAGAGAGCTGCGCGACAATCTTGGACTTGACCGAGACTCTGCTCTCGCGAGTGTATTGATAGACAGGTAAGACATGCAACTGTCAATAATAGCACTTATAAACAAAGTTATATTGCTCTTTGTACTTTGGTAAGGCTTTTTATCACGTGTGGTGACCGAGCTTATGGCAGTACAATTAAATACAATCGGATATGATGTTAAAAAAATATATTTAGTCATTACTTGCAAATGTTCGTTCAAATTTACTTTTAGATATTGGTTTGAACACGTTGCACAACACGGCATTAATCATAAAAACGTAAAACTGCACAACATTAACCAAACAAATCATTTGACAAATAGCTGTATGTTGTAACGGGATAATATAGCATAACATTTCACGTTCCTTGCAGTTCATTAATTATGATGAAATAAAATAATACGATCAGACATACAGGTAATACAAAAACGAATAAATTACCTCATCCGTGATCATGATTCATTAATTCCATGTAGATATATCGCTAGATGGTGAAAACGCATTAAAAACGACATCTCCCATCGTCACCTCCTTCATAGCGTCATCAAGCTTCGCCTTTGTTATTGTTGAAACTGCGCCCTCTTGTGGTCAAATACCAAAGTCGCATACTGGAGCTTTAAGCTAGGCTACTTTATGATTTGCCCTATGTCTGAACAAAAGAAATAAAAGTTAACTATCTATACCATATTGAATTGCATAGCATCATATTTTTGCAATGCGTTGAATCGAAATCGAATCGCACCGGATCGTAATAATAGTGAATCGTATTGCATTGCATCGGTAGCTGGCAGCTGCTTATCTGTATCATTAATGTATTGTATCGTTGGCTATGCATCGAGATGCGCATCGTATCGGCCTCAGTTATGGAGATGCACATCCCTAATACCTACATAGGACAAGTAACTACATTTACATACTGTGAATCGTTTTTTTATTTATCGAGAATCGTTTTTGAATCGAAAATCGCAATTGTATCGAATTATGACATTTTCTTAATCTTACACCCCTAATATAAACATACATATAGTACTTTGGAGACCAATTGTGTTGAAATAACATTGAGACAAAGGAGGTAGAGGACGAATACTCACTTCTCTTGGTAGCTGTTCCGATGAATGACGGATCCTGGCCACAGAAAGATAAAAGATAAGAGGTAAAAGGGGGGAATAAATTAGCATGGGTCACATTTCATTCGTTTTGTCTGGTATCTAAAACTTATGTCTGATAGAAAAATGTGCATCACCAAAAGAAGGAACATGTAGATTAACACAGTGGATCTGTCCAAATGGTAATCGTTTTAATAACGTTGTCATCTGAACAAAGAAAAAACTCTTCTGTTTTTAGTACATTGTTGTTGTGTAAAAGTTCCTTAAGTTTGTGTGTTCTTGACGTCTTTTCTTTTAACCCTGCAGGTAGTTACATTAACGCATCTATTAATAAAAGTTTTACCTATGGAACTTCGATATGATGAAAATGTGTGTAATATAGCAAACCCAAACAAACAACTCAATTATTCTATGTTAAATGGAACTCTTCCACCATATCTAGTTTTAAAATGAATCACAGGAACTTGCCATCCTAGGTCACATTACCATAAATATAATATAAAATTACTATAAGATAAAATTACTTCAGTTTATTTAATTGTCCCCATTTGCTAACCCTTTTGTGGAAGGGCTCTTTGTGAAGAGATTTAGATGTTTGCTTGGAACACCCCTTTAATTGTACATTTATTAAATCACATGTAAGGTTTATAAATAATACTAGGTAAAGGAGAGCAAACTGATTCCCCCTTCATTTTATCTACCTTATGCCGACCGAAAGGTATATGATTTTCTTTCTTCAGATGAAAACACATATTTTAGAAAAAATAAACTAGACTTTTAGAAATATTATCCATCTCTTGTGTTTGTGTGTCAAATAATGCAAGTGAATAGACACCAAAATGCTGAAGGTCGAAAAAGTCCAAGAGCATTGCTCACATGATAAGTGCAGAAAACATCTTGTGTGAACAACACAGCAAGCTGTGAGTATAGGCTGTATGAAGTTTCTGGCATATGCACTTGCATTATATTGGCTTAGAATAATGGATAATTTAAAAAAAATCTTTGTGGAAAGAAAGTCAGATATACATCTGGAATGGCACGAGTGAAGAAAAAAAAGAGATCATTTTTTAATTTCGGAGTGCATTGTGCCTTTAAAATTGACTGTGGATTTAGATACTGGGTAACACTTTATTTCGATAGTCCACTTTAAACATTCTACTAACTATAAGTAACTTTGCAACTACATGTCAACCTGTCATTAGAGTATTAGTAGACTGTCTGCTTAATATTTGCTAACACTCTGTTTTGTTGGTCCCCTAACAGACATTCTACTGACTATAAGTTACTTGGCAACTACAAGTCAACTTATTCTCCTAACCCGAATCCTAACATCTAAACTTAACCTACCAGTCTATTGACTGTCTACTACAGCCTACTAATACTCTAATGAGAGTTAGTTGACATGTAGTTGAAAAGTTATAGTTAGTAAAATTTCTAAAGTGGACTATCGAAATAAAGTGTAACCAGATACTGCAGTGGATACTTACTAGTGATGGACTTGTTTCTCTGTTGGTGCCTATTCTGCTCCGTAAGTCCAATGCTTGATCTAAAAATATATTTTTTTTTAAAAAGAGTGTTAATAGGATTATTGATCGGGTAACATAGGACCATTTTTTTTATGTTCCATAAGTGTTAGGCTATATAAATCTGGAGAACCCTTACTAAAAATTAACACTGTTTTGCAACACTAACCAAATGGTAATACATTATTGTAATACGTAAAATAGGAAAGAGGCCACACTATGCATAAACTTATATTTGCAAAAACACGTTTCGGCGTGTGCCTTCATCAGTTTGCACGCGCCGAAACGTGTTTTTGCAAATATAGTTTATGCATAGTGTGGCCTCTTTCCTATTTTACATATTACAATAATTTATTACCATTTGGTTAGTGTCGCAAAACAGTGTTAATTTTTAGTTGTTTTATTCCCAAAATTCTTGTGTTTCACAAAAGTAAGTTATACAGGTTTGAAAATACTTTCATTTTGAAAGACATTTATTTTTGGGTCAGCTAGGCCTGTAAACTCAAGAAGATAAAGCTTGTCTGGAGGGTTTGAACCAGTGCATTTGAGCAGAGTAACATGTTCTGTCTCTATTTCACGTGTATTTTATGACAATACTCACCGCATCTGAACATCGTGTGGCTGGATAATATTTATTCCCAAAATGCCTGGATCATGAAACACACACATACACATCAATATTAGTTATTCGTTTTACTTACTAACGGAGATATTTGCAAAAGCTTGCAAAATTGACTCACCAGCTCCAAAACATATTACGACTCGTTAATTTAACTGATCGGTTGGCCATTCCGCGATCAACAATAGATTCAAAAGCCTAGTTTGCAGATTCTTATAGTAAGACTGTGACAGTTCCTTTCTGTCTAAAGATACAATATTCTCAGTTCACTCGTTGTAAAGCATTTATTTTTTATCATAAAGTTAGACAAGTTAACGTTACACATCCTAGCAGCACATAACATTAATACATTCTTGATGTAGCAGAATTTGTATAAAATAAAGTTATTTACCTTCCGTAGATTGCAATATGTCCGTTGTTAAAATTCTTTGTCCATTTCCTTGTTTGTTCTTCATTTACATCCAGCAACACCCAGCAACTCGCTCAAAATAAACATTTAGCAGTCCGATGTAAAACAATGTGCAATTTATTTGGTTGTATAGGCTGGCTGTATATTTAATCAATTGGTTAAATTGTTTTTTCATTGCAGTGCATGATTAAAAATTAAACATTAAAAATTAAAGATTAAAAATACTGTAAGAACTTACAGTAACTGACCATATATAATATGTATTTACCACTGTTCTGATAAAGCGCAATTTAATAGAGCAAACAGTATATTAAACAGAGCAAACACTGCATATATTCATATACAATTCTGTATGTAGATCTATATGAAAATCTAATGAATTGGTATCATGGTGGTGACAGTTACATTCATGTGACCCATAATGGCCCTTTTACACTTTCACAAATTCTTGACCTTTCCTTTAGAAACACTCTTATGCCTAATAATGTCAACATCCTTTTTCACCCTGTGTGGCACTGGTACACAACTTGTTGGTTTAGAGTTAATCCTCTGTCCAACGCAACACTTTGGTAACATTGGCATAATTATATACAAGTTACAACATAATACCCCGGGTTTCACACTTTCACAGGCAAGACTTAAGTAGTCCCAGACTAAAATGCATGTTTGAGCAGTATTACCTGAAAGCAACTGACATATGTTACGACCCTGTGTTCCACTTGCTCGCCTGCTGGTGGCGTTGTTCTTCATTGAGAGTGCAGGAGATCGCACACACCTGTTCCCTGCTTCCACCTAATTAAGGAGAGGATAAAACCTTGGCCTCCACCACTCTTCTTCACTTCGTCCAGGGGATTGACGCCCTCTGGAGAAGTCACTTTTTGGCGTGCCTTTATTTATTTACAACCCATACCAACCTTTTCTCTTCCCCATTTGGATTATGATTTTCCCCTTTTTGTTGAACCCTAGACTTTGTTCTGTTAAGTTCCTGTAATTTTTGTAATAATAAAAATCTTGCAAGTCGATTCATTTGTACTTGTTTCGTTTATGTTCGGCCGAAACGAGCTGGCCGTAACATAAATTGGGTGTCTCGTCCGCGATCCTATTGGGGTAGGAAACGTGGGTAAGTATGGGTTGTATGTGTGTATGTTTTTGTGAATGATTGCCTTTTATAAATGAGAACTCTGGTTAGTTAGAGTGTTTCCAGCTGGATTGTGAATACAATCTTTCCGACGGAGCACTGTTTGTTGTTTTGTTTTGTTATTTTGCCTTTCTTGTTTTCGGAGGTTATCCTGGGTGGAGATTCACTCTCTGTTAGGGGTACGCTTCCGGACTTTCAGTCTGACTGATTGTCGCGGAGCTTAGCGTTTAATGTCGCCCCGAGCCCGGTACATCTCTGAAGACCAGGTAGGATTTAGTTAGTGTTTTCTGAGTTAGGAGCTGGAGTTTTCTCATTTTGTAAACGGTAAATCCATTCAACAAAAATAAGTAAAGGTAAGTCATTATGTTCGTGTGTATAGTGCGGTTTATTCTCGCGCTTGCACTGTGTGTTGACTTGTGGGAAGTCTTCGGAAGTTTTTGTGAATGAGCATAGGTTGCGTAAAACTGTGACGTAGTTTTTTTGAAGTAGTGGCTTATGGGAGTTGTATTTCGTGTAAATAGCGTCTCACGTGTGTTAGCTAAATTAGTAGTTTCGTTTGTGTTGTTGTGCGTATATACATACGAACAAAATGTCTTCGGTGGTCGAAGATTTCTTTGCGTGTCCGTCAGAAGCTTTGCTTGAGAGTTGTACAAAGGAGCAGTTAGTGCAAATCGCCGAACGCTTCAGTGTCGATCTTACTTCTCAAGAGAAAAGGCTGAAGGAAACTATCGTGACTACTTTGAAGCGATCACTTGTTGATAGAGGAGTTATTGAGGTAAGCACTGAGTTAATCACTCCGAGTGAATCGTTTGTGTCTACTCCTGCTGATGTTTATAGTGAAAGTGAGACAAAATTTCCAGAATTGTCTTTGCAAGAAAAGCAATTGTGTTTAGATGCCGCGAAAATTCGTGCTGAACGTGACGATCGCGCTATGAAAGAGCGAGCGGTAGAAAGAGATTATCAGTTAGCTATGCGAAGAATGGAGTTTGAGTTAGAGAGGGAACGTGATGAGAGAGCGTTTCAGATTAAAAAGTTGGAGTTAGAATTAGCAGCAAAGACAGCTGAAGTTTCACAAGCATATCCTGTTCCACAACCGCGTGCGAATGCAGGTGAACCTGTGTTTGACGTTCACAGAAATATGAGATTAGTGCCGCCATTTTCTGAAAAGGAAGTGGATAAATATTTCTATCACTTTGAACGTGTTGCTTTGTCCATGAAATGGCCGAAAAGCTTTTGGACTTTGTTGTTACAGTGTGTGTTCACAGGTAAAGCACAGGAAGTTTATTCTGCACTCTCACTGGAACAGAGTGGTGAGTATGATGTTGTGAAATCTGCTGTGTTACATGCATATGAACTCGTGCCTGAGGCATATCGTCAAAAATTTAGAAATTTGAGTAAAACTGACGAATGTACTCATGTAGAATTCGCAAGAGAAAAAGAGAATTTATTTGATTGTTGGTGCACTTCAATGAAAGTTACAACTAAAGAACAGTTAAGAGAGTTAGTGCTCTTAGAGGAGTTTAAACATTGTGTTCCTCATGTTGTAGCTATGTATCTCACTGAACACAAGGTTGATACACTTTCGGAAGCTGCTATTATGGCTGATGAGTTTGTGTTAACCCATCGTGGGTCATTCAGTTCAGTCAGTCTTAAAACCAGCGACATGAGTAAATCAGTTTTTCTTTCAAACGAAGACAAAGTCTCCTGTGATGAGTAGGAATATTAGGGCGACAGTGACTGAACATTCTAGTAAACCTGCACTCTCACGAGACATGGTTTGCTTTTATTGTAAAAAGCCTGGTCATAAAATATCTGACTGTCTAATTCTCAAGAAGAAAGAGAGATTGTCGAAACCTGTTGCTTTAGTTTCTACTTCACCATTCACTGTTGATACTCGTGATGAGAAAGATTGTCATTTATCTGGTGCTAGTGATAAATCTGTTGATCAGTGTATAACTTCTTCTGTTGATTATACACCTTTTATCACTGAGGGAAATGTGTCATTGCCTGGTTCAAACGAAACGGTGCCAGTACGTCTTCTTCGAGATACAGGAGCCGCGCAGTCGTTTCTTTTAGAAGGAATTTTGCCTTTGACTTCTGAAACCGCTACTGGAACTCATGTATTAGTGCGAGGTTTTGAGATGGGGTTTGTTGAAGTGCCTTTGCATCGAATCCATCTTTCCTCTGCCATTGTATCTGGGGATGTAGTAGTTGGTGTTCGTTCTGCACTTCCAGTCCCAGGGATTACATTTATTCTGGGAAATGATTTAGCTGGTGGGAATGTTTGGGGACGGAGTGGTGTTGCAGCTCCGCCCATAGTTGCATCTATACCTAGGAAATCTGATGTTGAAAACGGTAGAGAATTTCCTGGTTTATTTCCAGCCTGTGCAGTTACTCGATCCATGGTAAAACCATTATCTGAAGGTCAAGTTGAAGTTCCACTGCATGACACTTTCTTTTATACTGTTAATACAGGTAAGCCAGGATCTGATGTGTCTAAATGTCTTGAGCAAAGAGACCTGAAGTCCTGTCCTTCGTTGTCTTCTGACCAGAAAGATTCAACAGTGCTGAAAAGTGAATCTGCTGATACATCTGAGGTTCTATCCACTCCTGTGAAAACCAATGTTGATCTCTCCGATGTTGATGAATGTTCTCTGACTTCTTTGTTACAGATCTCTCGAGAGGATTTAATTAGAGCTCAACAGAGCGATGACACTCTTAAACCTTTATTCTCTGCAGCAGGGTCTAAGAAGTGTTCTGATCCTCTGTCCTCTTCGTACTTTCTGGAGGATGGTCTGCTTTGTCGGACAGTGGTCCTGCATAAAGATGTTTCTCTGGAACCTAAAACTCAGATTGTGCTTCCTTTTACAGTGAGAGACTCTGTGTTGCATTTGGCTCATCAAGGACTTGCTGGTCATACCGGAGTTCGTAAAACATATGATCGTGTCTTGCGACAGTTCTATTGGCCTAAGGTAAAACGAGATGTGGCAAAACATATTCGATCTTGTCATACATGCCAGATCACCGGTAAGCCAAATCAAAAAGTGCCTGTTGCTCCGTTGCAGCCTATTTCTGTCGTCTCCACTCCTTTCGAGCATTTGATAGTTGACTGTGTTGGTCCTTTGCCCCGGTCTAAGACTGGTCACCAATACCTTCTAACCGTCATGTGCCAGACTACTCGTTATCCTTCTGCTTATCCGTTGAGGTCCATCACTACCAAATCTGTCTTGAAGGCCCTCACTAATTTCATGTCGACCTTTGGAATTCCCAAAGTTATTCAATCCGATCAGGGTTCGAACTTCATGTCAAAACAGTTCTCAAAAGCCCTGCGTCAGCTTCGAGTAAACCACAATATTTCTAGTGCCTATCATCCGCAGAGTCAAGGAGTTCTTGAGAGGTTTCACCAAACCCTGAAGTCCCTTTTGAGGTCATATTGTGTGGAACTCGATGCGGATTGGGAAGAAGGTCTGCCATGGATGTTATTAGCGATACGTGAGGTAATCCAAGAAAGTCTTGGGTTTAGCCCAAATGAATTAGTGTTCGGACATGTAGTGCGAGGACCTACGGCTGTGTTAGCTGATGAGTGGCGAACGTCTAAACCTTCTGAAAACATTTCAGATTATGTGAGTGGATTCCGGCGTAGACTGTATGAGGCACGAGCTCTCGCTAAAAAGAAGTTGAGTAAATCTCAAATAAAAATGCAACAACATTTTGACAGAAAAGCTAAGCTGAGAGAGTTTCAGGTGGGTGATCAAGTATTGGCTTTGCTGCCTCTACCTGCCAACCCATTTCAGGCTAAATTTACAGGCCCCTACAGTGTAGCTAAACGTCTTTCCGATAATAATTATCTGTTGAATACTCCTGACCGGAGGAAAAAAGTACAAGTCTGTCACAGTAACCTGTTGAAATTGTATATAGCTCCTGTTCGTTCTGTTACTGTTAATGTGGTAAACTCTTGTGACTCTTTTTCAAAATCATCTCCTCTCTTTCGCAGCACGAGTGGGGATTCGTTAGAGAATGCTGATGAGGATGAGAGTTTTCTTTCTCGAGAAAAAGTCGACGGGCGACTTAAAAACTCTGAGATTCTTCTTAACCTGTTCTCTCATCTTTCTTATTTAACAGAGAAAGAGAGGAGTGATGTCACTGAGTTGGTGTTGTCATTTCCTTCTCTTTTCCTTGACGTTCCCGGTCGCACTTCTGTCATCGAACATGATATCGACGTAGGAACCTCGAGTCCAGTTAAACAGAACGCCTATCGAGTCAATCCTTTTAAAAGAGATTTGCTGAAACAAGAGGTGAACTATCTGCTTGCTCATAATCTGGCTGAATCTAGTTTCAGTTCGTGGAGTTCCCCTTGTGTTTTGGTAAACAAACCTGATGGCGCATATCGATTCTGCACAGATTATCGAAAACTTAACTCCGTGACAAAGCCGGACTGTTTTCCTTTACCTCGAGTTGATGACTGCGTCGATCATGTTGGCTCTGCCCGTTACGTCAGTAAATTCGACCTCTTGAAGGGGTATTGGCAGGTGCCCTTGACTAGTCGCGCGAAGGAATTATCTGCCTTCGTTACGCCTGATGCCTTCCTGCAGTATACGGTAATGCCTTTCGGAGTTCGAAATGCACCCGCGACGTTTCAGCGACTCGTAAACCGTATACTGTATGGAATGTCAGGATGTGAGGCATATCTTGATGACGTCGTGCTGTATAGTTCCTCTTGGACTGAACATCTTAACCAGATTAAACAACTCTTTTCTCGTTTAGCAAAGGCTAATCTTATCGTTAATCTCGCCAAGTCTGAGTTCGCGAAGGCAACCGTTACCTATTTGGGTAAGGTAGTGGGGAATGGTTGTGTAAAGCCCATTGAGACTAAGGTTGAAGCCATTTGTAACTTTCCAGCTCCCACCACTCGTCGTGAATTGCGACGGTTTCTCGGCATGGTGGGATATTATTCACGTCAGTTTTTGCGAGAATTTCGCTAGTGTAGTTTCACCTCTCACCGATTTATTGAGTCCGAAAGTGCCTTTTTGGTGGTCTGAGACATGTCAGCAGGCTTTCGAAAATTGTAAGGCTTTGTTGGCATGTGCCCCTGTTCTAACAGCTCCAAATTTTGAAAAGTCTTTTAGTCTTGCAATTGATGCGAGTGCTTGCGGTGCGGGCGCTGTTCTCTTGCAGGAGGATTCGAACCAGGTTCCACATCCTGTAAGTTACTTTTCTAAGAAATTTAATCGACATCAACAGGTATATTCCACCATTGAGAAAGAAGCTCTTGCCCTAGTGTTGGCCGTACAACATTTCGAGGTATATCTAGGGTCAATTGCTGCACCGATTATCATTTATACGGATCATAATCCTTTAGTCTTCTTGAATCGGATGAGGAATCGAAACCAGCGACTTATGCGATGGAGTCTCATTTTACAACCTTTCCATCTTGAGATTAAACATATTCGAGGAAAAGACAACATTATAGCTGACACACTTTCTAGAGCGTAAAATCGTGATCTCTGCGTTGCCTGTTCTTCTCTTTCTTTGCATCTCTAGGGCCCAGAGGTGTTGTAGAATGAAGAGGAGTAGAAGACGTTTCTTTGGATCACTAGAACTTTTTATTGTGTCCATTTTGGGTGGTGCTTGACTGTCTTTCCTTTGGTTTTTAGATTCGTTGCCGAATCTTTTTTGAGGAGGGAGGTGTTACGACCCTGTGTTCCCCTTGCTCGCCTGCTGGTGGCGTTGTTCTTCATTGAGAGTGCAGGAGATCGCACACACCTGTTCCCTGCTTCCACCTAATTAAGGAGAGGATAAAACCTTGGCCTCCACCACTCTTCTTCACTTCGTCCAGGGGATTGACGCCCTCTGGAGAAGTCACTTTTTGGCGTGCCTTTATTTATTTACAACCCATACCAACCTTTTCTCTTCCCCATTTGGATTATGATTTTCCCCTTTTTGTTGAACCCTAGACTTTGTTCTGTTAAGTTCCTGTAATTTTTGTAATAATAAAAATCTTGCAAGTCGATTCATTTGTACTTGTTTCGTTTATGTTCGGCCGAAACGAGCTGGCCGTAACACATATCTTATGGCAGTGCCATTGTTTTGTCTCAAGATGCACGCCAGTAATGTTTTTTTTTTTTTTTTCTAAGGCACATTTTTAAAAGCTATAACTAAATACCCAAATTGAACTAAGGACAAATCCTGGCTTTATCTAAACCATGTCTGTGAAACTGGGTCTGGGTTAGAAATTAAGGGTTAGGTTAACCCTAACCCTAACCTTAAGACTTGCCTACAGACTTTTATTTAACAGCATGGTGTTAACTGCAGTGGTTAGGCCTTTAGCATTAATAAAGGACAAAAATCTTCTCACTGTGACAGTCTGTTTAGTAAAGATTGTTTGTATGGATTGTCCCTAAACTAGAGCTATTGATGCATTCAAAACATACCTGTATCATAAATATCGTATTTACAAATTGAACATACATGAACGCCGCCACAATGATGAAAATATGAGTAGGAAGCTTGGGATTTTCTTTTAGCCCGATCTTGAAGAGTTATGAGTGTGTCAGTGAGAAATATGTAATACCACAATACTTTGGTATTTAGCAGTTACATTGTCAGGCTTTTCTATTTACGATGAAGTAAGCTAATGCCTGCACAAAATATGACAGTATTATAGTATTACAATATAACATGTAATGATACATTTTACAGTGGCTTCATAAATTAATTTAAAACATAAATAGTAAAATAGTAAAACCTCATGAATACAAACTTCCCAGGAGGACTTAAAAGCATCATGTGTGCATCATGAACCCTGTTGGTGTCTGACCAGCAAGATCAATTTAACAGTTAATGATATAGTCCGTAAATTAACAGTCAGTTTATTAATTTACAGATATTGTTTGTCATTTTGTTCTGAACTAGTTCTGGCTGTCAGTGGACGTTTATATTATGGCCGGATTGGACATCTTTATTCACGTCATTTATGGACTGTTTCTGGATGTCAAAGGACGTCCAGATTATAGCCAGTATGAACGTCTTTTCTGAACTAGTTCTGGCTGTCTGTGGACGTTTAGATTATGGCCGGATTGGACATATTTATTCATGTCATTTATGGACTGTTTCTGGATGTCAAAGGACGTCCAGATTATAGCCAGTATGAACGTCTTCTCTGAACTAGTTCTGGCTGTCTGTGGACGTTTAGATTATGGCCGGATTGGACATATTTATTCATGTCATTTATGGACTGTTTCTGGATGTCAAAGGACGTCCAGATTATAGCCAGTATGAACGTCTTTTCTGAACTAGTTCTGGCTGTCTGTGGACGTTTAGATTATGGCCAGATTGGACATATTTATTCATGTCATTTATGGACTGTTTCTGGATGTCAAAGGACGTCCAGATTATAGTCAGAATGAACGTCTTTTCTGAACTAGTTCTGGCTGTCAGTGGACGTTTAGATTATGGCCAGATTGGACATCTTTATTCACGTCATTTATGGACTGTTTCTGGATGTCAACGGACGTCCAGATTATAGTCAGAATGAACGTCTTTTCTGAACTAGTTCTGGCTGTCAGTGGACGTTTAGATTATGGCTGGATTGGACATCTTTATTCACGTCATTTATGGACTGTTTCTGGATGTCAACGGACGTCCAGATTATAGTCAGAATGAACGTCTTTTCTGAACTAGTTCTGGCTGTCAGTGGACGTTTAGATTATGGCCAGATTGGACATCTTTATTCACGTCATTTATGGACTGTTTCTGGATGTCAACGGACGTCCAGATTATAGTCAGAATGAACGTCTTTTCTGAACTAGTTCTGGCTGTCTGTGGACGTTTAGATTATGGCCGGATTGGACATCTTTATTCACGTCATTTATGGACTGTTTCTGGATGTCAACGGACGTCCAGATTATAGCCAGTATGAACGTCTTTTCTGAACTAGTTCTGGCTGTCTGTGGACGTTTATATTATGGCCGGATTGGACATCTTTATTCACGTCATTTATGGACTGTTTCTGGATGTCAACGGACGTCCAGATTATAGCCAGTATGAACGTCTTTTCTGAACTAGTTCTGGCTGTCAGTGGACGTTTAGATTATGGCCAGATTGGACATCTTTATTCACGTCATTTATGGACTGTTTCTGGATGTCAACGGACGTCCAGATTATAGCCAGTATGAACGTCTTTTCTGGACTAGTTCTGGCTGTCAGTGGACGTTTAGATTATGGCCGGATTGGACATCTTTATTCACGTCATTTATGGACTGTTTCTGGATGTCAACGGACGTCCAGATTATAGCCAGTATGAACGTCTTTTCTGAACTAGTTCTGGCTGTCAGTGGACGTTTATATTATGGCCGGATTGGACATAATTACTCAGTGTCATTAATCGACTAATTCTGGCTGTCAATGGACGTTCAGATCATGGCCTGGACGGGCGGACTTGATATCAACCGGTTTTGTACTTCCACAGACGTCGCTTGCTCAGTGGGTATGGTCACTACCTGAAAGAGCACGATTGTTGTCACGATTTGTTATGATTTCTCTTACATTATGAGCGCGCTTTTTGACGTGCCTACATTTGTAATAAAAAATTTTTGGTCAGCAGTAAAAATTGTAAAACGAACAGTTCTGTTTGTTTAAAAATCCGTACTGAAATTGAACCGTATATATATATATATATATATATATATATATATATATATATATATATATATATATATGTATTTATGTATATGTGTATGTATGTATATGTGTATGTGTATATATATATATATATATAATTAGTGCATCACCATTATGCAGGCATTCATTTATTAATAATATTGATATAAATTATTGTCTATATTGATATAAATTATATAGTCTCAATCTATATTCCGTTAACTCTATATTGGCCAGCTCTAGTATGCATCCTAGCAAAAGTGAATGACTGTAATTAGTTCAAAATTATTGTCATCAATGCTTTTCTTGAGCAATAATTTTTTTCTTTTTCTCATTTGGCAGACACAGTGATGACCAACTTTCCTTCGGTGACTGAATGGGAAATAAAAAAATGCAATTTCTGGTCATTTTAAACAAGCACCAGGGAGAGCAGGGGGTGGTGGTTATGGATATAAAGCTAACAATTAATTCTTAAAATTTTTAGTATCTTTAAGTTGTTTTACATATTTTCCAATATTTTATTTGTTCATTTTTATGTTTGAATGTTGTCTAAGTTGTTGATATAATTGTTCTAAATAAATCCCTTTATAATCAATTAGTTTGGATGGATTTTCATTCATGAGAACCTGTTATATTTGAGTGAAAAGAATCCTTATGCCTCATTTTGTTGTCTATTACATGTATATGTAGTGTAATTGATGACTAGTCTATTCTTGGGCTATGGTTAGACGTCTATTAGATTTTCACTGACAGCCCAAAATCAGCCTTGTTTTAGCCTAGACCCATATTGCCTGTCTATTAGACGTATATATGTAGTCGTTTAAAGGAGAACTCCGGTCAATTTTAACATTGAGCTCATTTTATTGTACATTTGGAGTGCTGTCAATACAGAGAACAACAACAAAAATCGGTGTTGCCTACACCGAGTTATTCTATTTTTAAAATGTGCACCCTGTTGACTTCAATGGGGCAAGTACTAAACCTGCTTTTAGCCTCTTAACATCCTTGATGTGTCATTACAAGTGCACAGGTCATGTGAGTGATTCCTTCTGAGTGAACACGAGTGAATCTGACTGCAGTAGATGTGCACGATATGTATAAAAATTATGTTATTTAAGCCAGCGCAAATACCTGTGTTTACATCCTGTTTTTCGGTTGAAGTCCAAAGTAGTCGATTGCCGAGTTCACGCGCATAGGTTTAATACCTATGATCACGCGCGTGAACTCGGCAATCGACTACTTTGGACTTCAACCGAAAAACAGGATGTAAACACAGGTATTTGCGCTGGCTTAAATAACATAATTTTTGTGATCTATAGTATCGAACGCAGCACTTAGATCAAGTAAAACTAGTATTGAGATACAGCCTTGGTCAGAAGCTAAAAGTAGATTTTAACGAGCGCAGTTTCAGTGCTATGATGCGGCCCGAATCCAGACTGAAACTTTTCATAGATAGCATTTTCTTGCAAGAAAGAGCCCAGTTGAGTGGACACAACTTTTTCTAGTATTTTAGACATAAATGGAAGATTTGAAATGGGTCTATAATTTGCTAGATTATTATGATCTAATTGCCCCTCCTTGAACTGCCACCTTAAGGTGGTGGAGGGGTTTGAGTACCCGAATGACCCTAGGAGCTATGTTGTCCGGGGCTAATATGCCCCTAGTAGGATCTCCCAAGGCAAACAGGTCCTAGGTGACGGGTCAGACTAAGAGCGGTTCAAAAGCCCTTTATGAGAAAAATTATATCGAGGACCGTGACGTCGCCCGGTATGGCGCAGCCGGGGCCCCACCCTGGAGCCAGGCCTGGGGTTGAGGGCTCGTATGCGAGCGTCTGGTGGCCGGGCCTCCCTGGGTACCAGTTGAGGGGCCACACATGTAGAGCCCATAAGTCGGGGCGAGGGTGCCAGATCGTCCCATTCGCCTGTGTGAGGAGATCTTTCCTCAGTGGGACAGGCCAGGGGACTTCGTCCATCATCTGAACCAGCTCTGGGAACCACGGCCTGGATTTCCAGAGGGGGGCCACTAGGAGGATTTGGCATCCACTCTCCCTGACCCCTGTTTGATGACCTGGGGAGTCATGGAAATGGGGGAAACTGGGCCAGGGATTCTCCATGCTCTCATAGTTGTAGAGTCGATAACTGTGCCCAGAAAGATTACACTCTGGCTGGGGTTCAGTTTGCTCTTGGATAAATAGATTTTGAGCCCCAGGCATTCCAAATGGCTGAGGATCGAAGCTCTGTGTGTCAAGAGTTCGGTCCTCGACTGCCCCAGAACAAGAACAAGTCGTAAATGTACGGGCCACTGGTCCGCCTGAGAGAACAGGTCTGATGACGGTGTTTGAGCAGGAGAAAGCGAGGCACGCAGGGAAGTGGCCGGCGTGGGCTCGCTTATTTCCATACTCTCGGGCTGCCATTGGCTGCGGCGCTTTTTTTTCCTTGGCAGAAGTAGAGCAGTAAAAGGAAGAGGGAGCTGTGGAGATGGCGTCGCCATCTTTGGAGAGGGCTAGCCGCGTCCGCAGTACAGAGACAGGCATGCTCTCACAGACAGAGCAGCCACCGGCAGAAAGTGCGGCATTTATTCTGCTAATGCGTGTCCTGTTTAAAATGTGCAATGTTCAAATGCAAAGACAGCACGTCACAAATAGAAGCCCTTTTCCCTGTGGTATTTAGTATCATATATGGATATTGGAAAATAAATGAATTAGCCTATCTTAACTGTACACAATGTTCCTATGTTTTTATCCTTTTTTTAATTTTTTTTTTTTACTGTGTTCTAGGGTTTTCTTAATTTTAGACTAGTTGACCAGCACACATTATTTGCAATGCAATTATATAATGCATGTGTGTCGTCGTCCAAACCGCCCATACAATTCAGCCTATTATTGATTTTTTATTTCCACTTCCCTTTTATCCAAAGAGACGGAACTATTTGCACTGTATTTATCAATGGGAAATACATCATGCTAAAATAATCTGTCATATAGGCCTACTGTGGCTCACATTATTGGGGTCGCTTGCAAGTCGCAGGAGTACGTATTACGTGACCAGCAACATATTTCTGCTTCAAATATTGTGCGTAGTTAACAGTGAGTGGTGGTTTCAGACATTATTTTATTAAAGTGCATTTGTCAGTGCCGCACTCGTACTGACTCTTATTCTGCCTGACAGAAAGAAAAGCTCGTCGCTTACTGAAGGCGGAGCATTTTGACCAATCAGATGAAAGGGCCGTTTCAGCACCGCCCACATGTGCAAATGAAATATCGAACCCATAAACCGATTTGTAAACCACAAACGAAAAATGAAAAATCGAGCCAAAATCTAATTTTTCGTATTTTAAACTAAACTAAAAAACGAATAAACGAGCTGGTTTTCATTTCTCGTTATTCCATTCCAAACAGGAAATGAAGTGAGACACACATCTCATGTATTGTAGATGCGTACACAGAAGATAACTGCATTTTTAATGTATCCTCCAAAAACAATGCTGACAGCAATAGAAACAAACTTTCCCATAAAGAGGTGATATTTCCGCTATAAATTGATTTCCAGGGGCTTTTTTTTTAAACCTTATGAAATATATGAATCATCATGTATGTCACGGCCTTAATTTTGATCGATCAATTCAGTTAGAATGATAAAGCACTACTATAGCGCTGTTACCAGTAAAATAAAATCTGTATCAACAAAATCCATCTTCGCACTGCAGATGTGAATGACATTAGATTTTATTTTCACAGTATAATGCAGAGGAGCCATGAATGCATTTACACTGCAATTACAATTGCATAAAAAATGTTATGAGATTTATGTTTTATAAATTACATTTTGAATCAAATCAAAGAAAGGCCGTCTCCAGAAACCCGAATGAGCCGTGTGTTAGAGTTCTCAACGGGCCTTAAAATTACAACCTGACCCGACCCGGCCTGTGGCTTTTAAAGCCCGGACCCGATGTAACCCGACACATCAACATGAATTATCTGCCCGAACCCGTTTTTTTGTTTGTTTTTTTTCATACACGTATTATCATGACCAGCAGACGGGAATTCAAATCAACCTTTAATGTTCACGCCTTTTAACAATACAAACAATAAACACTTTCCAGACCTCTGATTTTCCCACTCCTGTAGTAGCGACGGTGAATTCACCTGCGGCAAGTTTACTTCTCACCAACTCCATCTTCTTCTCCAGGCTAAAGGCGTGCACGCAGCGGCATCAGGTCTGCCCCCGCCCCTCTCCATGATGCACGTTGCACGCAGCAGCCAGACTTTCTTTACGGTGAACAGCAGCGATGATTAATAATTTGTTTGTTTTTTTTCACTGAGCAGAAAAGATTAAGCCCGAGGTCTGACCCGACCCGAGTCATTTGCTTATATTTTCGACCCGAACCCGCGGCTCCCGTCGGGTTTGTCGGGCCGACCCGACCCGTTGAGAACTCTACTGTGTGTTATCCAGCGTTGCTGTTGATGACGGTCATTATCTGGGAATATCAGACCTGGGAATGTCACGACTGACCAATCAGATTCAAGTATTCCAGAGAGTCGTGTAATAATCATTTGTATTATATACCTTAATTTTGCCCATTATATTGGGATTCTACTTTAGCACATAAAAGTAAAAAAAAAAAGAAATTTATTTTTTTTATGTTATACAGGGAATCTTGCTCTTGGAGCCACAGCTGTCCAGTCTTCCACATACGGTGCAGCAGAAGCTCAAAGGGCTGTCGATGGCAACAGGGATTCAAATTACGGTCATGGGTCATGCAGTCATACTAATGCGGACAGAGACCCCTGGTGGAGAGTTGACTTGGGGAAAGTCTACAAGGTAACCAGGGTTAGCATCACTAATCGTGGAGATTGTTGTGCAGGGAAGATAAATGGAGCTCAGATCCGTATTGGCAACAGCCTGGAAAATAATGGCAACAATAATGAGCTGTAAGTATTGTCTCTCTCTTAATACTTACACTAATGGTTAGAAAATGACTGAATAATATAAAATTACTTTGAATAAATCCTTTTAATATAAAAACTTGCCTTTGACAGAAGTATATTTAGCATGAATCATGCCATTTTAATTCGCCCCTCTCTATTTCTCTGTGTGTCTTCACAGGGTTGAAACTGTTGTGTCCATCCCAGCTGGAGTCACTAAAACATTTATGTTTCAGCCTATTAATGGCCGATATGTCAACATTTTTATACCTGGGCACAATGAATATCTCCATCTGTGTGAAGTCGAGGTGTTCGCAGGTAAGGGACAGTGAGAGAAGAATCTGTGATATAATTTGATTAAGTTCTTATTAATGTGTGTATAACTGTTATTATTTTATTAACAGAAATGTACACATCAACGTACAACTGTTTTCCAAGTGAGTGTTTTTCATTACTTTCAATGTTGTCAGTAACACATAATATAATGCAATATTCTTACTAAACATTTGATAACCAATATCAGGACCCCGTCTTAGTACATGGCTACTAACCACAAATAAATACATTTGGACACAAATATTAATTTGAGTTGAAATAATATATTAGCTCACTTAAATAAATGCAAAGCTTCCGTGAGGAAAACAATATTCCCACCAAGACAAACAAACTAGTTCAAACAAGACAAACATTTAAGGGGTAATGTACAGTCATGTACAACAAATTAATAATTACATGGATATATTGACTTGATGAAACAGTTTTAAATTCTTGCCTGTTTATTATCTTAGAATCCATTACAGTGTACAAAAACAGTCATTCTGGCAACGAGACAAACACTACTGTACTCTTAATACTAAACATACTTCAATATAATCTAAATATCTGAATACAATCAATAACTATAACAGAGACTCAACTGGCACCAGTTGTGTTTGTATGAAACGAGAGAGAGCGGGTCCACAGTGTGATATAAGAAACATTTAGGAAAGGCCGGCTCTAGAAACCCGGATAAGCTGTGTGTTATCCAGCGTTGCTGTTGATGATGTCATTATCTGGGAATATCAGACCTCGGAATGTCACGACTGACCAATCAGAATCAAGTATTCCAGAGAGCCGTGTAATAATCATTTGGATTTCAAATATAATTATTTTGCCCTTTTTATTGGGATTATACTTTAGCACATTACAGTTTTTTTTTTATTCGCTTTGGCACTAATTTCACAAAACTCACAAAAATAACAAAAATCCAAACTGATCTCACTTGTAACACAGCTAGTCATTCTTTCAAAACCTAATCTCATGCTTTCATTACAGTTATACACATTTCAGTCCACATAATCATTGTTTCAAACACAAGATTATTGTAATATGTAATGAAAACATTTGGTTTAATCACCGAAACACAACAGTATGTGGCAGGTCCAATGAAGTTCTGCCTGCATGTGGTTGGTTAGGCTACTCATTAAGTTTTGTCCTATCAATGGCTGTAGTAGAGCGTATATAAATGGGCGGGCTAGAGTGTGTAGCGTCACGAGTCACCGCCCCTTTCTTCCGGGTCGTTCCTTCAGTCGCCTTTCAGGTATGTTTGGGGATGTTGGCTGAGTTGTTAATAGCACACCGTGGCTAACGTTAGCCTATTTTTAGGGTGGCATATGAAGCCCTGCGGCTGGCATTGAGGCGAGGTTGTCCTACTTCGGGTAGGTGAAAGCCATGATTGTGTTTTCTCTAATATCCACTTGTATTGTAGTGGCACCCTTGTTTGTGTGCAAAGGTTTGAGTGAGGCCAATTCCAGAACGGCCAGTACGGGTGTTTACAATTCAGTACGTTAGTACCGCCGGCGCGCACGTTGTCCTCCCGACAGACTGGACGAGCCATCAGCTTCCAAGCATATGTGTTGTGTCTGACTGATTTGTTGGGGAGATCGCACCCATAAGGTATGTGCTTCTAACGCGTTATATGGCGAGTGGTAATCCTTTGTAGAGAGAAATTTATTTTTTTAATAACAGTTGCTAGTCGTTAACTTGTGGAGTTAATCTGATTATTTAACTTGTAATTTTATAGATGTATTCAGTACAGATTGATCGGGTCTGCATGATCGATTAGCTACCGTGCTGTGGCTGCGTGGGACTACAGTCCGAAGGCGCTGTTGCTTTGTGGTTGTGTTTTGATTAAATTTGCGTGTGTGTGCGTGTGTGCGTGTGTTCTGCTTTATATTTTCTTTAGTATCTAGTGTGTTTGACTGTAAACATTGTTAATGTGAGGTTTGTGTTATTGTATTACATTTACATTTTGTATGGTTTAAGGAGGTTAATTTTGTTGTTTTCAATCCAGTTAATGTGAGTCCTGGTAACTGTGAATTCTTTAATCTTGGTTATTCGTGTGTTTTGTGTGGCAATAAGTGAACTTTAATTTTCTTTTTTTTTTTGTATTAATAATTTTGTGATCCGTGTTTGTAAACTTTTTGATTTGGAGGGGGTTAACCGTGAGCGGTGAGATTCTCTACCCCAATTTGTCTTGTCTTTCATGGAGTGATTTTCTACCGTGATAATTCTGAGTGTGTGTGATAACCTAATTCTGTTACAGGAGCGGAGTGCTTAAGGCAGGGGTGGATTGCTGGTGGTGGTCTTCTCCTCACGAGTGCTGTGTCTTGAGTGGTGTGTGTGTGTGTGTACGTGTGCGTGAGAGTTGATGCACAGGGGTACGGGAAAAGTGACTTACTGAGGAGGCCTTATTGGGCCCTTTAGCCCCTGCTGTCACGCCTCTGCTCCTTTTTCTCGAAGTGAGATGTCGCCGACTACTCAGGTCGCTCTTTGGGTGTCATATTAAATGGTGTCACTGTTGTCTACCTTAAATGTTATTGACGGTTTGTTGTGTCCATATAAAGTCTCCTATCTTTAATAAAATGTATACTTTTGTATCCACGTCTCCTGCCGATTTACTGTGAACTGACCTGTGTTGCTTTAACAAGAAATTTAATTGTCCCTGGCAAGATTCCAGGGTGGCGTAGTCGCTAGCTGTCGATTCATAGATTCCTTCCGTGCCCCACCACAAGTATTATAACGTGTCTGCCTTAGACGGGAATCGAACCTGGGTCTGCAGTGCTCAAGTGCAAGGTGTTTACTACTGAGCTAACTCCCCAACAACTGAACCCAAGAGCAGAAGAGCAGTTAGCTAGGATGCCTGTGTTTCTTTCCAAAAATATAATCTTTACTTGAAGAAAAAATACAAAGTACAAATAAGGAAAGCCGAGCTTCCATAAAACAGTGAAACAAAATAGACACAAGGGTCAAAAGGTACAATAAAGAACAAACTTAACTTGAGAACTGATCACAGAGCACTGAAGCACAGAGTACATAGGCTCAAGACTGAACACAAAGGCAGGGAACAAACAGACTTGAGGGTTAATGAGCAGAGTCCTGAACAAGGTTAGGGACGTTGGTGGTATCTGCAGGAGTGGAGAGAACAGGGCTCAGAGTGTGGCTCTGTCCCAAATGGCACCCTAAGCACTCGCGGTCTTCCTCTGAGTCCGCATTTTCATGACGTAACGCCACTGTCGGGAAGAAGTCTGCTGATCTCGCATCAGTGCGGTAGTACATAGTACTTTTAACAATCAATTAATTCAACGCCAAACAATGCAAGATACATGTTTCAATTCACCCTTGTTGGTGAAATAATTACAGTAATACAGGCTACAGTTGCCACATTAGAAAATACACTTACATTACATAATTTATGAAACTGAATCCATATTGTTTGTTATAGTATCTATCTAGTGTGTTATCAAAAGGTGTGATGAAGTTATGAAACTGCCATGAGGTTTTGTGCTAGAACAGTTTGCTGGCAATACAGTAAATGTTTTCACTGTGTCATATGACTGAATCTCTTCTGTAGTTGACCTTTACAGATGAAGGGTGAGTTACAGTAATGTGGCAGTCTCTACCATGGTAATCTCTTTACATGGCATACATACTGTAATGTACTATGTTTTATGCCATCTGCCTCCCTTCTTCTGATGCATCTCTGATCAATCTGATGTTATACAGTCAGTGATGGAGTACTCGAGTCCTGGACTCGGACTCGAGTCCGACTCGAGTCCTTATTCTCTGGAATCGAGTCCGACTCGAGACTCCATTCACTGGACTCATGACTCGACTTGGACTCGCGGACTGATGACTCGTACTTGGACTCGGACTCGAGGATATATAAAATCGGACAAGACCGGCCGTGATCTATTTTTCCCCTCACAGACACTGCTACCGCTCGCTCTCCTTGCTTGACAACACACTCACTGACGTCACTCACTTTACGCTGCATTCTCGTGCATTATTCGCGGGCTAAATGTTGACATTTGGAAAATGCAGAAAGATGTGCCCCGGATCGTGAAGTTCGCCTACACGGATTTTGCATCTAATGCTGGAAAGAGCAGCGCTAAATGTTGTGTGTGTAATCGCACAATTGAGGAAAAGACTGGGACAACTTCAAACTTTAACAGACATCTGTCACGGATGCACCCAGAAAAGTAAGTAATATGCTTTCCATTGGTTTTCTCCACAAAAACTATTATTGACTAATGCATATATGATAATAAACAGAGGTAGCTAGGGTTGGGCGATGTCTGCCTATTTGGCATCAGACGTCGACGATGTCTAACTTGCAAACATCGTGATGGACGATGACATCGGGATGGGGGGGATGGTGGGGGGGATGGTGGGGGGGGTGGAATAACGTAACACATTTAACATTAGATAAGTTCCTCTACATCATCAGCAATTTCGATTTTAGCATGCTTTGCAGCAGCTGAGCTGACCACTAAGGAGCGAATGTACAGTGACGTGACATAACTGCTAGATTCAAACTGTGCTTTCTTTTGTGCGCGCTGAGCCAAAGACGATTGTAATGTATTCCTTCCGCTAAAGAAAATAGTCCGTTCCGCGTCCATAGCAACGCTCTGTTTTTCATGGCAACGTTGTGTTATACCTCGCAGCGGTCTGTTATCAAGAAATAACAAGAACAAGAAATAAGGCATTCTACATTGGAATTCAGCCAAGCCATGTAATAAATAGCCTACATATAATTTATAGCAAAACAATACATTTATAGTTTGTAAAATACACAATGACCACTTACTTTCATGTATTTCGGGAGAAACTGATGAATTCAGGAAGAAACCAACCCTAGAAGAAGCTTGTCGTTTTATTGTTAACTGTTAAATTGTTTTACATCGTCAATCTTTTTCTCTCGCTTTTTCCTCACAGCCACACTCAGTTGGACACCGCAACATTGTTTAATCCCTTTACAATGAAAATCTCTAAAGTTATTTTAATTTTTACAAAAATATCTTTAAAATACAGTGTCCTGAAAAATGGACGTTTCTTTTTTTGCTGAGTTTATTTCTGTAATACAGTGTTAATGTTACTTATAAAAAAATTGCTCAGCCCTGGAACTCAGTTGACTGATCATCCAAAAATGTATTTAAACAATTAAATAAATATAATCGTGCCACAGCTAGTTGACAATGATTTGAACTAAGGTTCTAGTGATCAGACAATTCTAAAAAAAAAAAAAAAGACTATTCTAGTGATATTATACACATTTCTAGCTGCAAGAAAGTGTGCCTGAAAAATGTTGCTTGATTTGGCTTAAATGTATATAATTTCTCCCACTAGGTACCAACAATACTGTGCCTCCGTTGCATCACATTTGACACCAGCTGCTTCAGGTCAGAGTGCCATTACATCATTTTTCCATGCTGGACACCAAGGGATCTACGAAACCAAACATCCACGTCAAAAGGCTATAAGTGATGCCCTTGTAAAAGATCTCATCATTAGCTGTTGCTTGCCTCTCTCCATAGTTGACAATGAGGATTTCAGGCACTTCCTTCATGTCCTGGACCCTCAGTATAGGCCTATAGCAAGATCCACTATCTCCTCTGTTACCATTCCTGGAATGGTAAAAGTTCAGAAGGAATGGATAAAGAGCCAGCTGGCAGAAGCATCAAGTGTTGCTGTTACTACAGACATTTGGAGTGATCGCAAGATGCGGTCATTCCTTGAAGTGACAGCACACACAGTGACTGAGGTAAACCATGTACTCAGCCTTCAGTCATATCTTCTTACCTGCGAAAGAGTTCATGGCAAACACATCGGAGAAAAGATTGCAATGATATTTGAATGCTGTGCTGAAGAGTATCTGATTAAGAATAAGATCAACTTTGTCATCACTGACAATGCGTCCAACATGAGGAAGGCATTCCAGGCCCGATTTCTGTCAGACGAGGATGAGGCTGCAGAAGTTCATGATCCCAGGACATTCATGGAGCCGGAGGATGAAATCTGGCAAGACCTGACTCCAGAAGATCAAGAGGCAGTCAATGCCACTTTGGATGAGAACTGTAAGATGCAGAGACTGTCGTGCTTCACACATTCACTGCAGTTGGTCATAAAAGATGGTTTGAAAGAAGCCAGTGGGCTGTCAGGCACCCTAGCCAAGCTGTCCCGTGCAGCCAACCTCCTCCACAGTGGCACCTCATTTAAAGACTGCTTTGAAGCATACTTCGGTGATGCAACAATTCCAACAGCAAATGCTACGCGATGGAATTCCACTTTGAAGCAAATAAAGGCATATGTGAATTTTGACATACAAAAGCTAGCATATGTGTTGGACTTAGAGGGGCACAAAAGTCTAATCCTATCACAGCGAGAATATGCTCAGCTTAAAGAACTGATTGAAGTTCTCGATCCATTCTTAGAGGCAACCAACCTGACTCAGGGAGAGAAAACTGTCACTGTCAGTGTTGTTGTGCCCTGTGTCCTCACTCTGCACAGTCATCTGCAGGAAATAAGAGGAAGAGTCAGATACTGTGGGCCTCTGGTGAGAGCTCTGGAGAACTCCATAAAAGCAAGGTTCACAGAGATCTTCAGTGCAGTGATGATGCCGGGATGTGAGCCAGATGAAGGAAGAGGTCCCACCAAATTTCCTTTCACCATTGCCTACTTTGTAGCATCTGTGTTGGACCCAGCATTTGGTTTCCAGTGGCTAGAACATGATGTGCAGCTGGACAATAGCATTAAAGGGGAACTAAAGAGTCAAAAGGTGAGAAATGTTTTTTCATGTTTACCTCTATGAGTTTTACGTCCACATTCAATATGTAAGCCCATTTAATAACATATTTATAACATATCTCTCCTGCCACCTCTTGTTTCAGAGTATATCAAAGCAGAAGGCGAGAAACAACAGTCAACATCATCATTAGCCGCTGCAACTGGGCCAGGGGTAGGTGATGCTCCAGCATCTCCTCCTGAGGCCCCTCAGAAGAAGCTGAAAATGTTCTCACACTATCGGAAGACTCCCTCCTCCACTAACAACAAGCCATCTGTCCATGCTCAGTTGACTGCATATCTTGACTTGATCGCCGAGCAGGACTCAGTCCCATGCTTTGGGTTTTGGCAGCAACACAAAGCCAAGTTCCCTGCACTCTATCAGCTTGCCACACAGGTATTCTGTATTCCTGCCACCAGTGCACCCATTGAAAGGGTATTTAGCCATGGAGGCATTTTGATGAGGCCTCACCGTGCAAGGTTGAGTAGTACCATGCTTTCAAATCTGATGCTTTTAAAATGCAACATGATAATGCAGCATGATTAAAGATGCAATTTGTAAATTTTCTACGCTAGGGGTCTCTCAATATGTGAGATACATGAAATACATGCTTTTGATGGCATCGTAAAGTTGTAAAGCGTGTTGCAAAGTGTATATGTCAAATCAGTAAATAAACTCTCTTTGCAATCGTGACAGTGGTGTCATTTTTGTTTAATGTAGAACCTCTTTTATAAATTTGATCAGCTCTTTAAAGGTGCCAGAGTGGAGACATGTAGGCACTGGGGGCTCGAGACTCGACTCGGACTCGAACACGGGACTCGAGACTCGACTTGGACTCGAACTCAGGTAATGGTGACTCGACTTGGACTCGACTCGGACTCTTCTTTGGTGACTCGGACTTGGACTTGGACTCGAACACTGGGACTCGAGACTCGACTCGGACTCGACAGTTGGTGACTCGACTACAACACTGTATACAGTCATTGCCTGTTTCCTCTAACTGTAAAGTAAAAGAAGAAAAGTTATTGTTTATTATTTTATGTTAAACAGGGAATCTTGCTCTTGGAGCCACAGCTGTCCAGTCTTCCACATTCGGTCCAGCAGAAGCTCAAAGGGCTGTCGATGGCAACAGGGATTCAAATTACGGTCATGGGTCATGCAGTCACACTAATGCGGACAGGGACCCCTGGTGGAGAGTTGACTTGGGGGAAGCCTACGAGGTAACCAGGGTTAGCATCACTAATCGTGGAGATTGTTGTGCATGGAAGATAAATGGAGCTCAGATCTGTATCGGCAACAGCCTGAGAAATAATGGCAACAATAATGAGCTGTAAGTATTGTCTCTCTCTTAATACTTACTCTAATGGTTAGAAAATGACTGAATAATATAAAATTACTTTGAGTAAATCGTTTTAATATAAAAACTTGCCTTTGACATAAGTATATTTGATATGCTTCATGCAGTTTTGATTCGCCCCTCTCTATTTCTCTGTGTGTCTTCACAGGGCTGCGACTGTTGAGTCTATCCCAGCTGGAGTCACTAAAACGTTTCAGTTTAAGCCTATTAATGGGCGATATGTCAACATTTTTATACCTGGGCACAATGAATATCTCCATCTGTGTGAAGTCGAGGTGTTTGCAGGTGAGCAATAAAAGGAGCACTGTAGTTAGAAAAAAAAATGCAAACTGATTTTCTTAAAAAAACAAGTGAAATAGGAATAGTATGTGGTACTGACAAATGCTTAGTTAGTTAGTATATTTCACTTACACAAGAGTTTTAGTAACTAAAAAAGAACTGTAGAGAATACTTGATAGTTTAATTTAAATAAAATATAATTTTTACCATTGTTGTGTTTTGCATGCTGAATGTTGAAGTCTGTGTGACTCGAGCATGATCAGTTGCAAGATGGACCACAAATATAGAGGGATTATATAAACCCAATTAAAAGTTTCACAAGGTGTTTCAAAGTGTTAGCAACAAAATTATAAAACATCATTAATTGACATGAAATATAGTTATGTTATACATCATTCATTCATTCATTCATTCATTATATATATATATATATATATATATATATATATATATTAGAGGTGGGCATAGATTAATTTTTTTAATCTAGATTAATCTAGATTAATTTTGAAATTAATCTAGATTAATCTAGATTAAAATGGCTCATTTGAATTCTGCCGAAGGCATTCAGAATATGTGTGCTACCCAAATAATGACTATAAAAGTAAGTCTTTGTGAACGGGTTTCTCAAGCCAGGTGGCGCATTAGACCAGGGGCTCATCTCCTGTTTCCAAAATGCATCACAAACTGCTTGAGAAAGCTGTTCTACTCATAGACTGTGAAGGTTACTACTGTACTGTTACCGTCCATAGGCAACATTAGGTAGGCCTATGTTATTATCAACTACTATCAATTAGGGATGGGCGATAGGCCTATGGCCTAAAATCTATATTGTGATATACATTGCAGCCTCTTGCGATAACGATATACAGTATATTATAATAAAACCATTTCAGAACAGGTTACACAGACCCTGCTAAACAACTGCTAAATGTATTTTTTTTAAAGGGTAGGCCTATATGTAGTTTTGAGAACATATATTGTGCAAAACTGTAAGTATACAACATAATTTTGCAGATAAATAAAATTTAAGTACACTATAGCTGCAGAGACTTAAGTAGGTCTAATGTTTATTATAGCTTTGAGCTTATGAAACCCCAAATTTAAAGTGATAATATTGTCTAACTGATGTCTTTTCAGTTAAAAAGAAACACACCAACGATTCTTAAAATCGGGCATAGACAGAGATTATGTGTTAACGTTACACCACTAAGATATATTTGAATGAGAATAATACGCGCGCGCTGGTATTCAGTGATATCATGTTTCGTTTTGAATTTGAGGTGGTAGAACGGATTAGTCGTGTGTTAATTTACCGAACCGTTACCCCACACACTCTGTCTATAGTTTGCTGCTGTTTGTCGGACGGCTTAAATCCGAACCAAGTCCAAATAATGGATGTTGCAGCTTTCACTTTCAGCCGTGTTTACTTAAGATGACGACGAATATGCGTTGCAGCCGGGTGTACCTCGCGGCCGCGGGTAGATTGCGTCATCATCTCCCAACCCAACTTGGGGAATAGATTAACGGCGATATTTTTTTTATCGCGCGATAAGAGTCTCGCGTTAACGCAGCGCATTAACGCCGATAACGGCCCACCACTAATATATATATATATATATATATATATATATATATATACATATGTGTAAATTAAGTTCCAAGTGCTCAACCAAAGGGAACGCTAATCACCATAATGGTGACTAAAAACATTTTCATCAAAATCATCATCAATTTATGAAGTCAGCTTATGTGATGTTCTCAGTTGAATTGATCATTCAACATTCAAGATGACTTTGGGAAATGAGTGAATGCAAGCAGAGAAAAATAAACTGCAGAAGTGGATGAAATTATAGTGAAAAGTCCATTAATACTTTCCCCTCCTCAAAAGCCAAACTCAAACCAATCAATTAATTGTTACTTGGGTTTTCTGAGTAAAAAAAAAGGCATAGTATGTGAATAGTACAGATTACTAGATTTTTACAATTAAGTTATGAAATTAAGTAAGTTAACTAAAAAGTGTTAGTTAGAATCACTGTTGGATTTTACAGTGAGAGAGACATGGTGTGTAGACATTTTTACTATTTATACTATGTGTATGTTGCCTTAATGGTTTTTCTTTTCTGATTTCATTGCCAGATTAAGTGGAATGAGAGGATGTTACGCCACAGTCCACTGATCCTACAAGCAAAATACCAAACTTCTGTTTTCTGAGCAATACTAATATTGCACTTTTTTCATTGTTTTCATTTTATCTGTATGCACCTTTTATCCTTAAGATAAATGATAAGTTTCAGTGCACATTCAGTAAAGGTTTGAAATGGTTATAAATGCACCTGATTCTTAACCCGTTTGATCCAGGGGTTTGTGTATTTACCCATCTTTGTTTCTTTCTACTTTCTCAATAAATTACTACAGCATTGCATGTTGTATTGTATGTTTCTGGATCAAAAATTTGGATATTTACAATGAGGAGGAGGTATAGTGTTACATAGCTTCCCATCTAGGGATGAAGAGCTGGTAACAAAGTATAGAAGAATTCCATTTTACAAAAAAAAAGAGAAAGAAAAAGAAAACCATGGAGAGGAACAAGGATTTCCAACCTTCTGTCCCAGAATCTACAACACAACCACCAATTCAACCGATATTAACTTTTCATTTTCTGTTATAAAGAGTAAAAAAGGCACAAAGTAACAACAACAATATCAATATAAAAAAGAAAAATAATGAAAATAGGGTGATAGCTTTAGGGGAGAGCCTGGCCAAAATGAAAAAAAAAAAAAAAAAAAGGAAACAAAAAACCTAACCTGGACTTAGCTAACTAAACTAACTAAATTACCCGGAGAAAGATAATCCAGAAACCCTGCATCACAAAATCCTGAGCTCACTTACTCAGAAACAACTCAATATAAACCAACACATGATTCTGGAAAGGAGGAGGAAGGAATCATCTCACGGAAGGAAGTCTCTCTTCTCAACAGTTCCCGTGCTGTTAAATCTCTTATAATATATATTATAGCCTATAATATATACTCATAAATATAGAACACAAGGCTATAATAAACATATGTCCTCGGATGTAACTATAGTGATGTGAAATGGACTCATGAAGCTAATATGTGAGGTTAATGCTGAGACTGCGTTCGTGGATGGTTCATGTTCTTATCATGATTCATCACTTCAATGAGCTCATTGTTTCTGCCTTACATTAATACATTGTTTAAATTAATGCATTGTGATATTTGTATATGTACATTTCTGAATTACATAACTTGGACACAGCCACCTCTGATATCGGATCACTCTAAATTGTAATGTAGACACATGCCTTTTATTTAAAGCTGCTTTGAAACGATATGTATTGTCAAAAGCGCTATACAAATAAATGTGAATTGAATTGATCATGATCTGGATCATGATCATAAAGGCTAGAGTCCCCTCTGCTGTTATCCAGCCCGTCGTGTGTGTAAAGCACACTAACACTTTGAGAGACCTGAGGGTTACAGCGAGAGCTCTTCTGCTGGGTAAATTCCCATGGATCTCCCGCTCCTCTAGCGTGTTGTGTGCCATCAAGCTGGCTGATGAAAGCGCAGGTTCCTATCACGGCAACAAAGCGCATCATTCGACGCATTGGATGAGGATCAAATGTCGATACTTGCATTGGAGAGAGGGCTATTATCCTCTGGAGAGCAAGATGGCACTTGAGCTTTCCGCTTTGGCGGTGTTTACTCATGCTGAATCGAATTGACAGCCGTGCTTGCCCGGGCCGGTGTGAGCATTGGACTCGTCCTGAGCAATTGCGGCTGGATGATTGGTTTCTGGGATCTGGGTGCGACGCAAAGATCATCTCGCCCCGCCCCGTGCTTTTCTTGCATGTGCATGAAGAGCTTTTTCCCAGAAGGGGGGGGGAACGCACTGTTTTTAATGTAATTTAATCTAGCCGTAATAGGCAGAGTGGTGTTTTGTAACATATTTTGTTTCATTGTTGTTTAAAATATACATAAAGAGATAACCGGACTTCCGTCCTTCCTTTCTCGGCAATTCGTTCTCCTGAGTCAAACTTGGAGTTGGACTCATAAAAGTCAAACTTTTATGAGTACAGATTACAGAACCTATTTGTACTACTGTAGAAGTTCTGGGCATTATTAGTGGGGTAATTTACCAGATACATCCTTGGATCCATTAGCGCCTTCACTAAGCCATCCGGCTGATTTCTCTAAATAAGCTCTAACTTTAATAATGTTCAACCAAGGGAAAAAAGGCTTCTGGGGGGTGTTTGGCTCGAGGTCATGGTGCAAAGGACCCTAGGTTGATTTTACTCCGAACCATCCCTTTAACTTTCAAGTTTAAGCAACTAATTTAGACGTGGAAACTGGGTGCCGGTGTGGTGAAAAGTTCGAGCTCGGCCAGATTTGTCTCGAAGTCGGGCATCTTCGGATGCGGAGCCGCAAGCGCTGTTAAAAAAAGCTATGCAAACCGCCAAGCGAAATGGTGTCTTGCGCACCTAACGCGCCCGACCACCCACACCGCAATGACGTAATTTTTGCCTCGCGCACCTTCGCGCCCGTGCGGATGCGGCGAGTATAAACCTAGCTTTAAACAGAAGCTTGTGAAGCCTTGTTTATACTTTCGCCTGGCTCCGCAGCGCGAGGCTGCGCGCGCACCTCCCCAAACGGACGAGGCGTTTATACCTGACGCGCTCGCCGTTGTACTAAATTTTGAAACGATAGGCAGCGACTCCAGTAATTGTCCTCTAAACCATCAGGAATCAGCGGTTAGAAGAAGAAGCTATACACACGTGACAATGTTTATTTTAGTACACCACCACCAATACCACACTACAAAAAGAATCGTGTAAAACCCAGCAAACCCTGAGATTATTACTAGTGACAATAAAACAAAATATATGGTATGAGAATGTGTATACAATAAATAAATTAACAATCTCTTATATTTTCGAATTTCACTAAACATTTCATTAAGTTTCGTGAACATTTTTATTAAACATGGACCTTTATGTTCATTAAAAATACTTTTTATGCTATTGTATGCTCATTTTTTAAATGTAAACAACTAATTTAGACGTGCAAACTGGGTGCTGGTGTGGTGAGAAGTTCGAGCTCGGCCAGATTCGGCTCGAAGTCGTTCATCTTCGGATGCGGCGCCACGCGCGTTGTTACAAAAAATGTCGGGCACTTGAAATTGGGTCTTGCGAACACAACGCGCACGACCGCCCACACCGCAATGACGTCATTTTTGCTGTGCGCACCTTCGTGCTCGTGCGGACGCGCCGAGTATAAACCTAGCTTAAGGACTCTTTGTGGTATTAACAGCCCTACAGACAGCGCCCTTTGAGCCATTGCAAGACCCGGTCTCTCAAGACAGCACTCCTGACTGTGCTCACATGTACTAAGATGGTGGTGGACCTGCAGGCATTTTCAGTCAGCGAAACATGCCTGGAATTTGGACTGGCTGACTCTCAGGTAATCCTGAGACCCCGACCCGGATATATGCCCAAAGTTCCCACCACCCCCTTCCGGGACCAGGTGGTGAACTTGCAAGCGCCACTCATGGAGGAGGCAGACCCAGACCTTGCGTTGCAGTGTCCTGTTCGAGCACTGCGCACCGTGCGTGGACCGCACACAGAGCTTCAGAAGTTATGAATAGCTCTTTGTTTGCCTTGGAGATCAGCAGAAGAGAAAGGCTGTCTCCAAACATAGGTTGGCCACTGGATAGTGGATGCCATCATCTTGGCGTATCAGTCCCAGGGTGAGCCGTGTCCCCTTGGGGTGAGAGCTCAGTCGACTGGGAGTTTTGCCTCCTCCTGAGCGTTGGCGTGTGGTGTTTCTCTGTCACACATATGCAGATCTGCAGGCTGGGCGACACCCAACACATTCGCAAAAATCTCATGTTGGAGCCGGTTTCCTACCTGCTAATTGGTGTCCTACCTGCAGCACCATTCCCCTCTCATGGGGGATACAAGAGTCTAATTTGCCCCCAGGGTCAGTCCATATGTGTACTTCCACATGTTACCTTCCTATGGTGAGGATGTGGTCTCTGTTGTGTCCCTTTCCATCTGGTTTCGGCACGTTTCCCCAGTGTTATCCAACCAGTCATGGCTGTATAGGGTAAACAGAACGGAACAGCAACCATCGACCTTCCCTTGGAAAGTTATGTTCTTCTGTCCCACCGGGTATCAAGGTCTATGCGACTCACATAGGAAGGGTCAGCGGTTGTGCCGCTATCCATAGGGATCCCGATGCTTCAGTCAGTTCTGACGTAACATTGAACGTGACTGACTGATAGACTGACTGATCAGTTACTAATGTAACCCCATTACCTGAAGGAAGGAACAAGGACGTTATGTCCCGCCTGCCACAACCCCTGTACTACTGCTGAATGGCCAGAACCCCTGTCTCAGCTCCTCAGCGTAAACTTGAATGAGTGAGTTGCATGCTGCCTCATATACCCGTATGTACAGGGAGTGGCTTACCACCAAATCTCGCTCGCCAGTGTGCATTGGCTTGTTTTTGTTAATTGGAGGTGATTGGGCTCTCAGGAGAGATCTCAATGTGTCAATCAGTTCTGACATAATGTCTCTGTTCCCTCCTTCAGGGAGCGGAGGATTCATTAAAGGATTAGTTCACTTCAAAGTGAAAATTCTGTCATCATTAACTCATCCTCAAATTGTTTCAAACCTGTATGAATTTCATTCTTCTGCTTAACACAAAAGAAGATATTTTGAAGAATGTCGGTCACCAAACAGTTGATGTACCTCATTTACTTCCATAGTATTTTTTTTCCTACGTAAATCTTCTCACACGGATGGCAGCAGACGGCAGACTGTCTTTCGTTCACTGCTCGTTCATCTGGACAGGTGAGATCAGACTCAGCAGCTCCTGCCTCATTTACATCTGCCTTCTGGGTAAAGGATCATCTAAAAAAAGAATCTGAATTATTAACATTTTTTTATACAAAAATAAAAACTTTTTTGTCTCTTGTCCTTTTTTTTTAATTTTGTCTCTTTTCTTTCAGGAAATAAAGAACAGAAATTACTTTTGTTATTTCTTAACAATTGCATAATTATTGTATTATTATATAAGTTGACGCTACATGGAACATTTGCAATACTGTTCAAAAGTTTGGAGTCTGGATGTCTTATATTTATATTTAAATCTTTTTAATAATTTAAACAAACACTGTTCACCAGTTGCAGAATGACTGCTAAAATCGCAGTACTGGGTGTTTACCAGCAGATGGAGTCATTTTGACGTTGTTTCTCAAACTGCTCCACATTTTTCTCTTTGTTTGACCGAGACAAATATCTGGCAACCCATCAGTGCAGCTCCTCTTTCAGCAGAATTGAGTGAGAAGTGAGAACACGGGGATACCAGCAGTTCAAATGCAAACTATTAATTTAAAAAAGACTCGTGCTGTGTGTTGGAGGAAAGAGGAGCTTGATCATCAATGCATCGACGAGGTTTGCCCTGGGCAGAGAGTGTATGACGGTGTGTATATGTGTGTGTGCAGGTAATCAGAAGTGTGTGACCTTGTGTTGCGGTCCTCTAGCATGCAGACCTTAAAGAGCAACGTGAATCTCTAATGTGCATAACAGCACCACACACTCTCATTGTCAAGGTATATACAACGATGAGTGGATGTTTAATGTAGCCTGTCTCATAATTAATACTTTATGATGTTAGGTTTAATAAAAAATAAAAAAAAGTTAAAAATATTAAATCAAGGAAATTTCTCTGGCATTTCTTTCTTTTTCCTGTATCGAAAACGTACCGAACCATGAATTTTGTGAACCGTTAACTTAAACCCCTAATATGTGTGTGTGTGTGTGTATATGGGGCTGTTTAAACCTGGCCAGCTACTTGATGCGTTTTCTCAGATCGGATAGCTATCTGTTTTATCACAACAATTCCATTTACACCTGGTCACATAAATGTGTTTTTGCAAAACGGATATAAATCCGATCTTCGATTCCCTCGCTATGCAAATTTAATGGCGTTCACGTCACCGAAAGCAACAGATATGAGCTGCATTTTGATCATCCGTTAAAATTTCTTATACCATGGTCTGGGTGAATACACGATTCTGATTGGCTGCAGGGTGTCCATTAAAAAGTGATAATGTACACCTAGGAAAGGCGTCCCGTCAATTTGCCTGATGACAGTTCTAAATGATTGCGCTGGCTCAAACTCACTGATCAACTGCTGCGGTCGGGTCGCTGTGGCCACGTTGCTTGGCAACGCCTGTATACGGGAGATATTAAATAGTGCGCTCGACTTAATAAATAAAAACCCTCACGATTTTTACTCTAAAACACATTAAAGTATTATTTAATTGATTAAATATTTCTTTCTTTTGTAAGTGACCATGGTATAAGCGGGATAATGCCCTTCGAGGTGTCCATTAACAGAAATGAATGGACTTCACGCCTCCGCGTCGTCCATTAATTTCTGTTAATGGACACCTCGTCGGGCATTATCCCTTACTTAATCAAAGACCGCAATAGGAGAGAGCGCAACAGCCCTGGTAAGATCATTTCGTTTCTTTACTTTTAATGATGATAACTGTGTGTTAAGCATCGGGGACTTACTTTCACTTTGATTTGCGATAGTTTGCACGTTGGCTTGATGAATAAGATGGTCAGCGGCGATGCGGCAGTAGCGTCTTCATAACTGCGTCTCAGACCTCCTCCTGAAGTGGTTTGAGCAATCAGATTCAAATGCGTCACGAATGCGTTTCGGAGGGCATTTACACCTGGTCTTTTCAAGATCATATAGCTATCCGATCACTAAAATCGCATGAAGTTGTAAATGGCCCCTATATGTGTGTGTGTGTGTGTGTGTGTGGAATGTCTTATATCAGGCTTGATGTAATTTTACTTGATTTGTGATTCATTTCATTTAATTGATTCGAGTACTCAAATTTTCAACTATGTATCTCTGCTATAAGCTAAACCACAACAGTGGCATTTGTATTTATTTATTTTACATGTGGATTTTTTTGCTTTGATTGTAGCTTCTGTCATGAAATGGGACCCAGCTGCAACAGAGGCCCAAATAAAGTCTGTAGCCGATCATCTGAAACTGCTTGGTCTGTGTGTCTGCAGTTTCATGACACGACAACCATTAACAATGAGTAACTGGGTTGTTCTCAGTGCGAACTAGCTCACTCACTGCCACTGTTTTGTAAATATTTGTAAGTAAATATTTTTTAAAGTTGGATCCTTGCAAAATGCACATATGGGATTTCCATGTCAGTATGGGTCTTTAAAGGAGTCATAACCTGCAATTTTCACTTTTCCACGAGAATCAATGTATGTTATGATTGCATAATGATTATACACTGGCCGGGAAGCCGATATTTAAAAGTGAAGCGTTTGTTTACCTCAGGGTTTGTAAAATAGCCCACGTGCACGCGCACTAAAAAACGAGATTTTGATTTCTGCCCCGTCTTGACGTCAAGACGGGGCAGGATATACCATATATGGACACCGCAGCAGGAAGCCCACCCTTCCCCTCTCCCCCTCATATTCAGTCGAGAAAGATGCAGAAACGTAGTGCACACGTGAGTTGCTCTGTGGTTGACTGCCAGAATCAACATGTAAATGTGTTTTCTCTACCAAGAACGGACCTAGCTATCAGGGACCAGTGGATTAAATTCATTTTTAATGACGCGGTTCCTTCAACCCTTCCCACTGGCTTATCGTTAGGTGTTTGTGCTGTGCTAAACATTGTACGCCGGAATCCTTCACAAATTTGGGGCAATATCAGGCGAAGTTGTCATCGAAGCTCGGGAAAAGCGCCATTCCAACAAAATTGCCTGCAATTGAAACGGTAAGACTGTTTTTATTGCTCTACTGTGTGTTACAAACAGCAGCTAACTGCTAATGCGGTATGCTATTGCGTCTGTCACTAGACAAATAAACGAAAGACTCGAGGTGAAGTAATTATTTATGTTCCCTGTAAACGATTTTTGACTGCATTATAATGATTTCTTAATTCAGAATATGATCAAGATTGCGTAGGTTGATGTGTTCGGGGAATCTGCCAGTTAATAGTAACATTTAAAGCCCTTAAATGAACGAAATGACTCGAAAAAAGATTTGTTCATTTTGATGAACGAAATCGAACAAGAGAGTCAGTAGACACTGGTGGCTGGTGTTGCCAGATTGGGTGTTTTTCCGCTACATATTAAGGCCGGTTTACGGTGTGTTTTAGGTGGGTTTTCGCCTGGAAGGCTTTATAGAAATCTGGCATCCTACTGAACGAAGTTAAACTGAGAGAGCGTGGCGTTCACACAGACACCAGAATGAATGAGTTCACAGTAACGTTCATCAGGCAGTAATGCGTTCAGTTCACGTTCGCCCAAAATATGAACGAGTTCATGAACTATCGTTCAATGAACGCGTTCAGGCACAACACTGGCGGGAGTATTAGCTTCGAGGTAAACATGGGGAATGGCTGCTAACGTACTTTGCAAAAAACAAATGACTGAGATCATCATGAACTCGGCTATTGTATATTGATTGCCTAACGCTTATACACTGGCCGGGAAGCCGGTCGCGGCCAGGTCGGGTTCATTCACAACTTGCGCCATGATGTCATTTTGGAATGATATGCTAAATCATTACCTGCGGTGTCAAACCCCCTCCTTCCTGCAACCAATCAACGCGCCCCTCATTTGCATTATTAAAATGACCATCCACGACAGCCAAAATATCGCATCAGATCTCGCGAGACAATAATGCCTTCAGAAATAAGGGTCTGAGGAGCTCTGTGTTTATTTTTTTTCCACTTTTCTTTTTTAGAAGGGCCTGAAAGACTATAATACAGCAGTAGGTATCCAAGGTAATACTAGGTTATGACTCCTTTAACAGTTTTTGACATTTCTACTACAGGAAACACGTCTAATACAACTTTTATTCTGGCTGCCTTTAGATGTCTAACAATTACGTCTGTAGCACGTCTTTACTTGACATCTATACAATGTCCAGAAAAGACGTAAAAAAAAACTTTCATTCTGGCTTCTGTGAGGATGTCTTCTGGATGTCTAAGAATGACGTCTTTATCACGTCTTTAATTGACGTCTATACAATGTCCAGAAAAGACGTATAAAAAACGTTCATTCTGGCTTCTGTGAGGATGTCTTCTGGATGTCTAAGAATGACGTCTTTAGCACGTCTTTAATTGACGTCTATACAATGTCCAGAAAAGACGTATAAAAAACTTTCATTCTGGCTTCTGTGAGGACGTCTTCTGGATGTCTAAGAATGACGTCTGTAGCACGTCTTTAATTGACATCTATACAATGTCCAGAAAAGACGTAAAAAAAACTTTCATTCTGGCTTCTGTGAGGACGTCTTCTGGATGTCTAAGAATGACGTCTGTAGCACGTCTTTAATTGACGTCTATACAATGTCCAGAAAAGACGTATAAAAAACTTTCATTCTGGCTTCTGTGAGGACGTCTTCTGGATGTCTAAGAATGATGTCTGTAGCACGTCTTTAATTGACATCTATACAATGTCCAGAAAAGACGTAAAAAAAACTTTCATTCTGGCTCCTGTGAGGACGTCTTCTGGATGAGTGAGTGTGTGTGTGTGTGTGTGTGTGTGTGTGCGTGCGCAAGCGAGAGTGAGTGAATGAGTGAGTGTGTGAGTGAGTGAGAGTATGGTGTGTGTGTGTGTGTGTGTGTGTGTGTGTGTGTGTGTGTGTGTGTGTGTGTGTGCGAGTGCATGTATGTGAGTGAGTGCATGTGTACATATATGTGCGAGTGAATGTGTGTGTGAGACGGCTCGCGATGACTGGTCGTAAAGCAACGTGTAGTCTGACATGTTTCTTGTCCACGACATGACAAGATTTTTAGGAGTCAAAATCGTGTAATCTGACACAGTGACTATCGTAACATTAAAAAAAAATTGTGTAATCTGAACCAGGCATAACATACTGCGGTTATAAAAGTAGCCTACACATCTTTTTCCAGCACTTCAAAACTATATCATATTTAAATGTTATTTTTAATATGTTGACCAAAACATTTTTGTTCATCCTTTAAAGATTGTCTCTATTTATAAAACTGAAAGTTTCAAGAAGTAGGAAAACTCACACTTATTTAAAAAAAAAAAGAAAAAAAAAAGATTAAATTACCATTGTAAACATAGTTGCAGAGGACCTGGCTGCCGGTTCCATAGTGAGATCGGCACGGCCAGAGAAATTTTGGGCGCTGCGGCATGAATAGTTTTTCCGCGTGAGAAATACAATGTGTGGCGGGAGTGCGTGACAAAAGACCGAAATGAGTGACTGTCACGCTCAATGCGTGACACTTGAGAGCCCTGAGACATGGTGAAAAACATACTTATCTTTCATTGCCAATATGTATATCATAATGTATTCTGTTGAAAATTATGTATTGTAAAATGTGTGTTGGATGTAAACTCCCCTTAGGAATTTCACCATTCAATGTGAATTTATCTGATAATATTCTTAAATAAGGAAATGTATTCAGTGATTGATCCATGCCCATGTCATCATAGAAAATCCTGTTTGTGGCACAGCAAAGTGTCATGAATCATCTCTAAGACTGACACTTAAGATTTAGTCCTACACTTCACTTGAATTATGACTGAGATGCTTGATAACATACTTTTAAACGCAGCTTTGAGCCAATAATTGTTTTACTCTTAAGTCAATTCTAAGCAGTGTTCTTGCGAGTAATTCTCAGAGGCTTGATAAACACGGGCCCAGTTCTGAACAGCTCTTTGCTTGCTTTGGAGATCAGCAGAAGGGAAAGGCTGTCTCCAAACAGAGGTTGGCCACTAGATAGTTGATGCCATCGTCTTGACATATCAGTCCCAAGGTGTGCCGTGTCCCCTTGGGGTGAGGGCTCAGTCTATAAGTAGCCCTCCTCTTGAGCGTTGGGTTAGTCGTGGGTTAGGGTTAGTCCAACCAGTCGTGGCTGTATTGGGTAAATAGAAAGGAACAGCAGCCATCGATCTTCCCCTTGGAAAGTTATGTTCTTCCGTCCCACCAGGTATGGAGGTCTATGCGACTTAAATAGGAAGGATCAGCGGTTGTGCCGCTATCCATAGGGATCCCGATGCTTCAGTCAGTTCTGACGTGACGTAGAACGTGACCGACTGATAGGGAATGTCTCCGTTACTAATGTAACCCCCGTTCCCTGAAGAGTAACGTCCCGCCTGCCACAACCCCTGTACTACTGCTGAATGGCCGGGACCCCCTCAGCAAACTTGAATGAGTTAGTTGCATGCTGCCTTATATACTCGTATGTAAAGGGAGTGGCTTACCACACTTGGCTTGTACATTGGCTTGTTTTTGTTACTAATTGAAGGTGACTGGGCTCTCAGGCGAGATCTCAATGTGTCAATCAGTTCTGACATAATGTCCCCGTTCCTTCCTTTAGGGAGCGGGTTCCATTAACCCTCTGGCAAATGTGCCGGTATGTTTTGCTGGATTTTCTTTATATTGTAGCACAATAAACTTAAATTACTCCGTCATTTATGGTCATACAGGAAAAAGAAATATGAAAAAAGAATCTGTGAGATGTCTACTTTTGTATGTGTCCACTTACAATCAAAACAAAACATTGTGCTCTTGTAAAATAAAGAAAATAAACAGGGTGTGCTTTCTGCCTCTCCGTCTCTGTGAACTTTTTTTTCTTGAGCACGTCTATAAACTGAAACAAAACTCAGCGAATACTTGTCACACATTTATGACCCATATGTCTTTATAAACATTTAAGTGTGTACTTTTAAATGATCGGATTCAAAATGAAAACAAATATTCTCTGTTTAAATAATTTTTATAAAACCAACAAGATATCCAGTTTCTCAAACCCTTGCTCATTAGTTTTAATGTGACCACGCCCACACGCGCAAAACAGATTGACATGCAAATCTCCACGTTAAGGAACACGAACGCCCTCATTACCTCAAAAGCAAAGCACCAAAATTCATCAGTCTCTGCTTTTCGTCGAGTTTGGAAGACACGCTGTGAGCTTAGTCAGCTTACATTGGATTTACCTCAGAAGAAGAACGCGATTTGAAGGCAAGAAAGATGTAAGGTAAGAAATGTATTCTGAATTATATTAGTTAATGTTATTGTTGCATAAACTTCACATTGCAGTTGAACTGTTGCTAGATATATGCTGAATATTATAATGTTTAGACCCATGTTTACTGTTAAAAACTGTGTTTGTGGATATCTGAAAAGCAAAACGCACCAAACATTAGGCTTCATGTTTTTACTCCAATCTCATTTCATAACGATATAACGAATGGAAACATTTGAAGTGACATATGATAATCAATATATATTTCTCTAGTGTAGTGTTACTGAAGTGTTCCTTTTTAACGATTGATATGCCGCCTGCTATAGGTTATTATTATTATTATTATTTTACGCAGCACTGCAGCCTATGCCTACAAGGCACAATAAACCTGGTGTTCATATATATACAGGTGCTGGTCATAAAATTAGAATATCATCAAAAAGTTGATTTACACCCACCTAAAGGATTATTAGGAACACCATACTAATACTGTGTTTGACCCCCTTTCGCCTTCAGAACTGCCTTAATTCTACGTGGCATTGATTCAACAAGATGCTGAAAGCATTCTTTAGAAATGTTGGCCCATATTGATAGGATAGCATCTTGCAGTTGATGGAGATTTGTGGGATGCACATCCAGGGCATGAAGCTCCTGTTCCACCACATCCCAAAGATGCTCTATTGGGTTGAGATCTGGTGACTGTGGGGGCCATTTTAGTACAGTGAACTCATTGCCATTTTCAAGAAACCAATTTGAAATGATTCGAGCTTTGTGACATGGTGCATTATCCTGCTGGAAGTAGCCATCAGAGGATGGGTACATGGTGGTCATAAAGGGATGGACATGGTCAGAAACAATGCTCAGGTAGGCCGTGGCATTTAAACAATGCCCAATTGGCACTAAGGGGCCTAAAGTGTGCCAAGAAAACATCCCCCACACCATTACACCAACACCACCAGCCTGCACAGTGGTAACAAGGCATGATGGATCCATGTTCTCATTCTGTTTACGCCAAATTCTGACTCTACCATCTGAATGTCTCAACAGAAATCGAGACTCATCAGACCAGGCAACATTTTTCCAGTCTTCAACTGTCCAATTTTAGTGAGCTCGTGCAAACTGTAGCCTCTTTTTCCTATTTGTAGTGGAGATGAGTGGTACCCGGTGGGGTCTTCTGCTGTTGTAGCCCATCCGCCTCAAGGTTGTGCGTGTTGTGGCTTCACAAATGCTTTGCTGCATACCTCGGTTGTAACGAGTGGTTATTTCAGTCAAAGTTGCTCTTCTATCAGCTTGAATCAGTCGGCCCATTCTCCTCTGACCTCTAGCATCAACAAGGCATTTTCGCCCACAGGACTGCCGCATACTGGATGTTTTTCCCTTTTCACACCATTCTTTGTAAACCCTAGAAATGGTTGTGCGTGAAAATCCCAGTAACTGAGCAGATTGTGAAATACTCAGACCGGGCCCGTCTGGCACCAACAACCATGCCACGCTCAAAATTGCTTAAATCACCTTTCTTTCCCATTCTGACATTCAGTTTGGAGTTCAGGAGATTGTCTTGACCAGGACCACACCCCTAAATGCATTGAACCAACTGCCATGTGATTGGTTGATTAGATAATTGAATTAATGAGAAATTGAACAGGTGTTCCTAATAATCCTTTAGGTGAGTGTATGTGCAGGTGCTGGTCATAAAATTAGAATATCATCAAAAAGTTGATTTATTCAAGAATTGTATATATTATATAGACTCATTACATGCAAAGTGAGATATTTCAAGCCTTTATTTGTTATAATTTTGATGATTATGGCTTACAGCTTATGAAACTCACAAAATCGAAATCCCAGAAAATTAGAATATTACATGAAATCACACAGTAATTACACAGTAATACCATGGTCATTGAACCAGGTTTTGGTTCTTTTGGCAGTGTGGGCAGGTGCAAATCCTGCTGGAAAATGAAGGAAGCATGAAGTGCTCTGGAAATGTCCTGGTAGACGGCTGCGTTGAGTGGACAGCACAGTGGACCAACACCAGCCGATGACATGGCTCCCCAAACCAACACAGACTGTGGAAACTTCACACTGGACTTCAAGCATCTTGGATTGTGTGCCTCTCCATTCTTCCTCCAGACTCTGGGACCTTGGTTTCCAAATGAGATGCAAAATTTGCTCTCATCAGAAAGAGGACTGGTCCACTGTGCTTTATTAAATCCAGAGTCAACGCAGCCGTCTACCTTCATGCTTACTTCACTTCAATCTAAGCTGATGAATTGTAGTGAATTGTGCTGTAGCATTAACTGACCAG